>NW_005841877.1:1295179-1329793 GCF_000455745.1 Alligator sinensis
GGAGGCGGGGAGGTGAGCGGTTACTAACCCCTTTTTGCAGGGGGTGCATCGCCACGCTCGGGGGTACATGTGCACCCAAGTGCACTCCCTACATGTCACCCCTGTATATGTGTAAGGACGGAATAAAAGAAGAGGCATGGGTTGTCCTCTGAATATTTACAGCACAGAGTTCTCTCCAAATTCAGATGCTTTGCACAGAAGTGTTTCAATGTCATGAGCATGGAGTTTGCAGTTCTTTATTCCCATTCATGTTATGCTGAAGGACACAAGTGAAACCCTGATGTCAGGATCTGATCCTTAGACTATAGATCCTTCACAGCAGATCTCTATTAATCCATAGTTGTACAATATCTTGAAAATATGATGCTCTATAAATGAAAATTGAAGAATAATCATAGGATCATAAGATCATAGGGAAGTTGGACTGAAAGGGATCTCATGAGATCATCTAGGCCAGCCCACTGCTCAAGGCAAAATCATCCCTGGCTAAATCAGCTCAGCCAAGTGCCTGTCTAACCTGCTCTTGAAAATTTCAAGATTCAGGAATAGTTAGATGCAAGGAATGTCTGAAGATCTGGGATCTGTACATGGAACAGGGAGGACCTGGGAGGCACAACTCTCTTCTCCCTTTAAACAAAAATGGTAATGAAGCTATAAACTTTCCAGGAATTTCTTCTGAAGTATGTAATACCCTGGTAATGTGACAAGCAAGGCTGGGAGCGAAGTCTTTTGGAACGATGAAAGTATGTGATATCCAGAGAGCTGATAGGAATTTCTGGTGGAACTCCTAGAATCTCACAGATCTCAGGGGGCTTTTTCATAGGGAATATGTTTGTATTAAACTCCCCCATCTTCCCCAGACCACAGTAGTCCCATGCAAAACATCCATAAGTATCCAAAGAATTCTTCACAGGGCATCTGACTGATTTTTCTTTCTAGGGGGCTTATGCTATGGATGTATCTGCAGGAGTACATGGTATAATATAAATAAAAAGACTCCAATGAATGCAAGGAAAACATTCAATCAATTAGTTAAATCTTTAATGATAAGCAGTAAAAGAAATTAGGAGAGGAGGCAATATTTATACAAATCAAACGTACCAAGGTGAGCAGCAGTAAATGTTTAGTCTGCTCTCAGCTACCATCAGCTATCGCTTTGTTATTTAGTCATATATCTATGATTGTATTTCTTATAAAACAGCAGTACTGTAAATACTTAGCCACAGAGCGCTCTCTACCCTGGTGCTGCCAAAGAAATAATCCTCAATGAAATATGAATTTAAGGCTTTATTCCAAAGCAAAATCAGTATATCATCAGTGTAAAAGAACACACTGGTAAATCTATGCAAAAGGGAACCCATTTTAGCAAAACTACGGTTTCCATCCAAGAATACTCCAAAGCACAATAATATTAGTTGGCTCACTGATACATAATACACTATGCATATGGTGAAATGTCAAAGTGCTCTTCCAGATCCAAGAAAGAAACAAAGGGATAGAGAAACCACTTAATATAATGCTACTACTTCCAGAGAGGTGGCACCTACCTCTGCCAGCCTTTCAAACAGGATAATTGTTCAGAGAAAAGTATGAAGCATTCAGCTAGATTTTCTTTTGAGTTACCAGATGGTCCTTTTATGAGAAAAAAAATCTCGCTTCCATGAATTGATAGTGCACTTGCTTTATTTGTTTATATCTTTGCGAAAAGGTGGCACCAGGACCCCTAATGGTTCTAAAACACCTGCTCTAATAAACAAAACATATTGGAGATAGAAAGGAAAATACTCTTGTGCTCATGTTAGAAGGCTTGTTGAACATGCTGTATGTGAAAGCTTGAAAGGCTTCTACAGATTCATCACCTTTGGAATTTAGGACTTTTTGACCTCATTGCTAAAAAATCGTCTCTTTACAACCATGTGACAATAGAGCATTTTTTGAAAGAATACCAGATATCGTTAACCATTCAAGATTTGTTTGTGTATTTATAAGGAGAATGTTATTGTCATATGCAAAATATACTTGTCATTTTGTCTAAGCATGGCAAATGTGAAATAAAGTTAGCATGCTTATGATGCTGAGAACTCTTATCTCCAGAGGTATGAAATCTGTATGCAGACACATAGCCAAGGTCCACATTTCTAAAAAAGAATAAATACTTATTTCTTAAAACATAATTGATCAATTACTGATGCATAAAAGAAAAGATGTTTATCTTTGCAATCTTTGCCTAAGGCTCTGAGTGCTCTCCAGTACATGTATATTATATATGCTTGAGCAACATACATTCAAATTAGAAATATGGCACAAATCACCACTGGCAATCCCTCTCAGTTGAGGATGATTGTTTACCATGATTGCCTTATCAGTGAATCTGAAGATGGCTGACAAGGCTGATCTGAGATTGACAGACTTTGTTGCAACTTGGGCACGTGTTTCCATGCAGGGTAGGTGGCTCTGGATTTGATTTGTTCCACAACATGGTGTTTCTGCTGCTCCTGCTTTTCTATCTCCTGTTGTCTTCATGAAGTTTCAAAGTACTGAGATCCTTGCAGAGAAAGGTCCTGAGTGATAATGTCCCATGACTTGGTGTCAATGTTGCAGTTTTTCAAGTTGGCCTTGAGGACATCCTTGAAGCACTTTCTTTGTCCTCCCCTTGAGCATATGTCTTGACTGAGATGGGAAAGTAAAACTTGCTTTGGGAATCTGGAGTTGGACATCCATATGATGTGGCTGGCACAGTGAAGTTGATGCTGGTTGATCATCACCTTGATGCTTGTGGTGTTTGCTTGTGAAAGGACACTAATGCTGGTGCTTCTATCTTCCAACTGGATTTGAAGGATCTTCCGCAGGCAGCATTCATGGTACTTCCCCAAATACTTGAGGTGTCTCCCGTATGTTTTCCACATCTCAGCTCAGCACAGTAAAGTAAGATCATGACTGCTTGACAAACTATGAGCTTGGTTTTGGATCTCATGTTGCAATCTTTAAACACCCATTTCCTCAGACTTCTGAAGGCTGCACTTGCACATCTAAGGTGATGTTGGATTTCTTTGTGGATGTCAGCCTTCTGTGACATATGGCTTCTGAGGCACAGGAAATACTCAGTGTTCTCCAGAGTCTTACCATAAATCTGAGTGACCAGAGCTGGGGACTGCTCATTAAGAGTTTGTTGATGGAGGAATTTATTCTTCTTAATGTCAAGCATCAGTTCCATTTTCTTGTATGTCTCAGTAAAGAAGTTGACAATTGTCTGAAGATATGCTTCTGAGCAAGCGCACACTACAGCATCATCAGCATACTGGAGCTCAGGAGGTCAGAGTAGTCTTGGTTTTGGCTCAAAGTCAGCTGAGATTAAACAGCTTACCATACATTTGGTAGTTTAGATGCACTCCAACCACAAGTTTGCTGGCGGTCAGATGTAACATCACAGTAAGGAATATCAAGAAGAGTGTTGGAGTGATGATGCCACCTTGCTTAACTCCTATCTTAATCCCAAAGGGATCTGTGATAGATCCATTACTAAGAACAGCCACTTGCATACTATCATGGAGCAGGCAGAGAATGGCAATGAATTTTGGTGGGTATCTGTACTTCAGAAAGATCCTCCACATAGCTTCTCGGTTGACAGAGTCGAAGGCTTCCAAAGGAAGGCCATGTAGAGAGGTTTATGTTGTTCCTGACATTTTTCCTGCAGCTGGTGAGCAGTGAATTATGCAGTGATTATGTCAGTTGTGCCTCTTAATGCCCTAAATCCACACTGAGATTCTGGGAGGAGCTCTTCAGCAAGTGGAAGGAGATAGTTCAGATCGGTTCTCACAATGATCTTTCCTGTGGTGGAAATTCCTCTGTAATTTCCACAGTTGGACCTGTCTCCTTTCTTGAAGGAGATCAGGTGTGCCTGAGGTCATCTGAGATTTCCTCATCCATTATCACAGTGACAAGTTAACAGTGAGTTTGAATAATCATTAGAACAAACTATCCAGGAAGCAGTGGATTTTCTACCTCTTGATATCTTCATATCCAGACTGAAGGCCTTTCTGCCACCACTATGTTGTGCTCAACACTGGCAAAACTTTATGGCTTTATGGCTAGGGCCCTACTGAATTAATGACAGAAGTGCAGTGTGCTATGGCTCCTTTAATCTTGCAGGTTCTCCATCGTGACCTCCTCGATGATTGATGGAGGGGCCCCACTTGCGGCTCACTCCTGATTGGCAGGGAGGCAAAAACTTAAGTTTTAAATATGGCACCATTTTTGCCTCCTGCTGCTGATTGGCCAAGGGAACATGGCAGCCCCACTTCTTGTTGCTGACCAGTGGGGAGACAAAAATAGCACCATATTGAAAAATATTAGATTGGCTGTGAACCAAAAGTTTCATTGCTGAATAACTACATGGATATGGAATAAACTTGACCTAAAGAAAGTTTATTGAATTGATTGACTCTTTCAATTGACCAGGTCAATTGATTGACCGGGTAGTACTGAGATTGGGGGGCAGTACATGCATCTTCAGGAGGCCTCAAATGCCTCTACACTAATGCTCGTAGTATGGGGAACAAGCAGGAGGAACTTACCCTCCTGCTAGCTAACACCAACCTAGACATAGTGGGGCTCACCGAAATGTGGTGGGACCCAACACATGACTGGGCAGTGAATATCAAGGGCTATAGGCTGTATAGGAGGGATAGAACAGGGAGGAAAGGTGGAGGTGTGGCACTCTATATCAAAGAGAAATACACATCCTCAACATGTAGCACTGGGTCAGAGGAGGGGCACACTGAAGTGCTCTGGGTTAGAATACAAGGAAGTCAAGGGGAAAGAGGCTCAACGGTGGGGGTCTACTACAGACCACCGAACCAAGGGGAAGAGCTTGACCGGGAATTCTTCAGTCAGCTCACAGAGGCAGTTAGGTCAAAGGACATGGTCATCATGGGTGACCTAAACTTTCCAGACAGTTGCTGGGAAGAGCAGCCAGGTCTGACCACTCACATAAGTTCCTAGCTGAGATACAGGACCTCCATCTAACCCAGGAGGTGCACAGCCCCACCAGGGGTGATGCCTTGTTGGATCTGGTCCTGGCCATGGACGACGACCTGGTGACAGCGGGTGACTGTGGGTGCTTAACCACCTGGGCAACAGTGATCTTTGCCTGTTGAAATTCACCATCCAGTGCAAGGTAGCAAAGGCCTGCAGCAAAGCAGCAGCCCTAGACTTCAGAAGGGCAGATTTCAATGAGGTAAGGAGAATAGTTGGGGAGATACTGAGGTCCCGGAGGGGAGGGGAGTCAGGTGTCCAAGAAGAGTGGTCGTTCCTTAAGGAGATGATCCCCCAATCCCAAAAGGAGGTAATCCAAACAAGGATCAAAGGGGGCAAGAAGACATAAAAGCCCCCATGGCTCACCAAAAGCATCTGGGAACATCTCCTAGCTAAAAAGAAGGCATACACCCAATGGAAGGGAGGGGTCATCACCAGGGAGGACTGTACCTCTGTTGCTCAGGGCTGTAGGGGGGTGATCAGGAAGGCCAAGGCAGAGATGGAACTGAGATTAGCTATCCAGATCAAGGACAACAAGAAGTTCTTTTTTAAATACATAGGGGGTAAAAAGAAGGTACCAGGTAACGTGGGGCCTCTGCAAGGCACACTAGGAAATCTGGTCGTTGCACCAGACAACAAAGCTAACCTATTTAACAATTTCTTTGTCTCCATTTTTCTGAGCAGGGACCGGGTCACCCCGCCCCCACCCCCAGGACCCCCGTAGGCCCCAGGGGAGGTGCACCCAGGCCTAGGGTCAGTGAGAACCTAGTCAGGGAACTTCTGGAGAAACTGGACATATTTAAATCAGCAGGTCCTGATGATCTCCACCCCAGAGTGCTGAGGGAATTAGCAAAGGTCATTGTGGGACCCCTGGCACATGATTTGTGCCATATTACAAGCACTCATGGTGCTCTGGCATTGTGCCAGAGGACTGGAAAAGGGCCAATGTTGTTCCCATTTTCAAAAAAGGGAGGAAGGAGGACCCAGGAAACTATAGGCCAGTCAGTCTTACCTTGGTCCTGTGTAAGCTTTTTGAGAGAATTATCCTGGCGCATGTCCGCGAAAGGCCAGTAGGGGAGATTATGCTTAGGGGCAACCAACATGGGCTCACTAGAGGCAGGTCCTGTCAGACCAACCTGGTGACCTTCTATGATGAGGTCACAAAATCCTTAGACACAGGTGTCACAGTGGATGTAGTCTTTCTGGACTTTAGGAAGGCCTTCAACATTGTCTCTCACCCCATTCTCATTAAAAAAACTAGGAGACTGTGGTGTTGACACCAACACAGTCAAATGGGTCACTAATTGGCTGGAGGGCTGCACCCAGAGAGTGGTGGTGGACGGGTCTTATTTGACCTGGAGGGATGTGGGCAGTGGGGTCCCCCAGGGCTCGGTCCTCAGGCCTGCACTGTTCAACATCTTCATCAGTGACTTGGACAGGGGTGTAAAAAGCACCCTGTTCAAATTCACAGATGACACTAAGATGTTACCTACAGGCTAGGGAACTCCCTTCTTATCAGTGCAGAGGCAGAAAAGGATCTTGGAGTCATTATTGATGCCAAAATGAACATGGGCCAACAGTGCGGGGACGCGGTTAGGAAGGCCAACCACACCTTGTCATGCATCCACAGATGCATCTCAAGCAGGTCCAAGGAGGTGATCCTCCCCCTCTATGCGACACTGGCCAGGCCGCAGCTGGAGTACTGCGTCCAGTTCTGGGCGCCGCACTTCAGGAGGGATGTGGACAGCATGGAGAGGGTCCAGAGGAGGGCCACCCACATGATCAGGGAGCAGCAGGGCAGGCTCTACGAGGAGAGGCTAAGGGACCTGAACCTATTCAGCCTCCACAAGAGAAGGCTGAAAGGGGATCTAGTGGCCGTTTACAAACTACTCAGGGGGGACCAGCAGGCATTAGGAGAGTCCCTGTTCCCCCAAACACTACCAGGAGTGACAAGAAATAACAGTCACAAGCTGGCAGAGGGTAGATTCAGGCTAGATATCAGGAGACACTACTTCACTGTCAGGGCGGCTAGGATCTGAAACCAACTTCCAAGCAAAGTGGTGCTGGCTCCTACCCTGGGGGTCTTTAAAAGGAGGCTGGATGAACACCTTGCCGGGGTACTCTTTCCTGTCATGACAGGGGATCAGACTTGATGATCTGCTCAGGTCCCTTCCGACCCTACCAACTATGAAACTATGAAAACTCAGGTGAGGCACTCAGGAATATTTCTGAGAAGTTTGAAAGTGTTAGTTGGATGACCTATATTCTTCCACATGTAATAGTAGGTGCCTTTGTTGCTACAAACACAACTGTGAACAGCCTGAGACTGATAAAATGAGAAGGAATGCATTTAAAACACTTCTCAGCATGAAAAAATAGCTTTCCTATATATAAATATACCACTGTTTTAGGTCTGACTTTGCAGGTCCTTCTAGATCTTGAGGTAAATGTTTTATAATTCCACTGGAAAATGATGATCTCCCCTTTCATAAAGGCATATCATTTAGAGCTTGTCATAAAATTTCCAGTGTTTCAGTGAAAGAGTTTCACTGAAAAATATTGATTCATTGAGCCCGAAAAGATCCCAAACATTTGAGTTTGACAAATTTTTACTGAATACAAAACAAGGTTCTATCAGAGAAGGATTACCTTATGGCTGTGGATTCAATGCTTCCTGGATCTGTGTATCCAGGGTAGATCTGAAGAACAGCTATGATTAAATTTCCAGGTCTGCAGAAGATCTTGGGTGACTCATGCTTCTAGGTGTCTCTTGGGTCAGTTATATTACTCAGTGGCCACGTTCTGTGCTTCTACAATCTCCAGGGGATCTTAGGATTCTAGGATTCTCATGTTTGGGGAAGCCAAGATGCCTGGGGTGCTAATGGTGAGGGAGTAAACCCTCCATGGCTAAGGACAGACATTAAAAAAACCTGAGCTTGAATTGATTCCATCTTTGCAGGTTAGTCTAACCTGCCTAGGTTGAACCAGTTTGCAATTGTACAGACATTCGCTCTGGACTGAAGAAATGCAGGCACATTCCTGCAGTGGCTCAGGCTAGAAGACAAGGGGCACTAGAGTAACCCTCCCTTCCCTTCCATAGTGCTGAGCTCGGGGAGGCAGGGGTGGTATGGCCAGGCCCCAGCAGGACCTCTGATTAGGGAGAGGTGTAAACCCCCACCCTGCCTGCACCATCCCAGACTTTTCCCCACTCACTGCTCAAGGGGTGGGAGTGTTGCCAGACCCTAGCCCCTGGCTACCACTCTGAGGCAAAGGGGTGGTGGTGGGAGGGGTGCATTCATCTGTTGATGATACTGAGCTTTTCAATTTCTCTCTCCCTGCTTCTTCATACTGTCTGTAAACCTGACAGGCCAGGGAGCCAGCACTGAGTTGATTACACAGCGTTTATCAGCCCATCAACAAAACAAAACCTCTTTCATTAGTTCAAGCTCTTCTAAAACAGCTTTTTCCAAGGAAGGAATGGAGGGACATTCCCAGCTGACCTGTTGATTAGCTCGAAAAAGCCCTACGTGGACACTGCTCTGTCCGCTTGTCTCAGTGAAATTGGAGACACACACACAGACACCTCTCAGCATTAGCTAGCACACCACATGCATAGTGTCTGTGGGGCCAGGGTCCGTGCTGTGGACAATGAGAGGGAAGATGGTGGGGATCCCTGTTTGAGCAGCAAATGGCAAGATGGGGGTGGGACAGGGGGAGCCAGGCAGACCCTGCTGTGCCTGCAGTCTCCACCAGAGCTCTGGCTAGGGAGCAGAGGGGCAGGGACAGCCCTGTTCTCTGGAGCAGACAGCCCTAGCCAGACCTGCAAAGTATCTGGGATGCTGGGGAACTCTGATTTAACATAAACCAGGAAGGGGTCTGGGAAAGACATTGCATAAACCGGTTTGACCCAAATCAGTTAAGTCTGATACTACATTCATCCAGGGTCATCTTAAACCAATTTCAGCCATTTTGAAATTGTTTTATGTGCACTGAAATTATGTTCTGTTACAGGTTTAAACAAGTTTCTAATCACTTAAACCGGTTTATGTTAATGTCTGTCCCTAGCCCATGAATCCTGGCTCTGACACAAAACACAAACTGGGTCTCGTTGTAATTGATCTTTCATAATTGGATGTGAACACAATTTCACTAAGCGACTGTAGAATCTAAAGAACACATTCATTTGAAGTTCATTGTATGTCAGTGTTTACAAAAGAAAATTTTCTTGGCTTTTTTAGTTTGTGGTTAATTTTCTGATTTTAATTCAATACAGAATGAAATTAAATTTTAAAAAATCCCCATGAACCAGAAATCCTGCTTTTTTAATGTTTTTGGAGGATCTTAAGTTTTTCACTGGTAAAATACAGACTGACTGACTGGCGGACTGAATGAATGAATGACTGAATGAAGAAAGTGTGCACTTTTTCACTCAAAAGTGGAAAAGAGGAAATTCCACATGTTGGGGGAAAGAGGGACAATTTTTAGGTTGATTCAAAATACAAGCTGCTTGAAGCTGTTTATAGGGATTGAGGGGATGGAAGCGGCCCCAGAGGAGATATAGTAGTAGACAAAAAGCTGATGAAAATATCAAAGGTGAATGATAAATGCAATTTACTGGCTGGGTAATGAAGTTTATTTTAAAACAATCCATTCCAGGAGGAATACATGCAAAACAACATTTACATTTCTTGGGTAAATTTTCTTAAAACTATCAAGATAACAGGTTTCTAATTTTATAACCTTAGGCTCAACATTTCATTTTAGCATTTACAATTTTTTTAAAGTTTTTAAATCCTACAAATCACTGCTTTTAGAGGGAAAAATACTATTTGAGACAAAAGATCTATGGTCTATTTACATTTAAGAAACAAAAACTGTTGTTTTTAATCATGTTTTTTGTTTAATCAAGTATATGTGCAGTCCTGCAACCACTAAGATCTAGGAATCCCAAAAGAATCTGTAAGCAGCTCCCATTAAATGCATCGCTATTAAAGGTTCATCAGATCTTGAATCATGTTTAACTACTGGTTTCTACTATAAATTGATATCACTATTATATTTTCTTAGAGGAAAATGGGACTGTGGTTAGGAAGCATGATCAACAACCCAGTGGGTAATTCAATGAAGTTATGATGATGAGGCCTACTAGCCACTGTTCTACCAAAACTGGATTATAAACTGAAGCCAAGGTTGTACAATGACAGAATACTACAGCTAGCTGTTATCAATATTGAATCACAGCATGCTCTTCTCTTAAGTTTTAAATTTTAAGGAGATCACTATTGGAACCATTTTTCTTCATGCTTTCAAACCTGTCAGCTTGCATCTACATCACATTTTACAAGTACCCATCCTCTAGTAACAAAAAACAGTACAGTGCTGGTGGTAAACACTGACAGTCTTATAGAACAGCCATGCTGACTTTCCTGTTGTGGAATTATTTAGACACTGACTTAAAATGATAATTCTATAAGTGTATAATAATTAATTCAGGGTTATAGGTTGCAGCTCTGTTGGTCCAAGGACATATGCAGACAAGGTAGTTTGGGTAAATCCAATATCTTTTATTAGACCTACTAAAATAGTTTGAAAAATTCTTCTTTTCAAGCTTTTGGGTACAAACACCCTTTGTCAGGCTGAGGAAGCATCTGCACATGGTCTATGCTCTTCCTGGATGGAATAGAATAGAGCCCAGAGTCCAGTATGCATGCAAGAATGCCAGGCAGTGAAAATGCAAATTGAGGCAGTCAATGGGTGAGATACAAGTTGGGGGTGGGTGGAAAGGAGAATGTAGACCTGGTGATAAGAATATAGCTGGTAAATAGTAGAAAGGTTACCTGGGGTATCAGATGTGTCGTAAAATCCAATGTCTATATTTAAACCATAATTTTTTTGTATCCAGTAGGTTGATGAAGTGAAGTTCGTAGGTTCATCTGTGAAAGGTGTTTTGTAAATTCCCTTTGATGATTAGAGCTGAGATATTGGAGAGAAAGTGGTTTTCTTGTGAGAAATGTGTATCCACAGGTAATTGGGTAATCTTGTCTTTGATAGATTTTCTGTGTGTTCATTTTGGTACAGGTTTTTGATTGTAACCGTGTTGGTCTGATGACATAGGCAGGCAAGGTTCTTTGAGTAGATATGATATCTTTTATTAGACCAACTGAGTAGTTGGAAAAAAATTTCTTAGCAAGCTTTCAGGTGCAGTCACCCTTTTTCAGGCATAGGAAGTCTTTGCTGTTCTATGTCTGAAGAAGGGTGACTGCACCCGAAAGCTTGCTGAGAACTTTGTTTCCAACTACTCAGTTGGTCTAATAAAAGATATAACATCTACTCAAAAAACCTTGCCTTCATTCTGGTGTGCAGTTGTTGTTTGGTTTCTCCTACATATATTCCATCAGGGCTTTTAGTGCACTGCATGAGATATATTGCATTCTGAAGCTGCAGGTGTAAGATCCAGGAATGCTGATGGTTCTCTTGTGGGGTGTGGTTATTGTAGGGGTGGTGGAGATATGTTGGCAGATTTTACATTTCTTGTCATAATATGGTTTGGATCCATTCAGTGTGTTTTGGGTCATAGGAAGTTTGCTTCTGGTGATGAGGTTGGTGAGGTTTGGTGGCAGTGTCATGGCGGGGGGAGGGGATGGCAAACAATGACTAGCAGTTGGCAACCACCTGCAGACATTGCCAGCAGCATTGGCAGTGGCCAGCAGCAATCAGGGTCTACCTGCAGACACTGCTGGCAGTGTCAGCAGCGAAGGGGTGGGGAGGGTACTGAGCAGCGACTGCCCACAGGCACCACCAGAAGTGTTGGCAGTGCTTTTCGCATGGGGTGCACCGCCAATCTCAGGGAGTGCACGTGCACCTGTGCGCAACCCCTACACTTTGCCAATGGGTTCTGGGAAGATCTCTTTAAGAATTGGGTCTTCTTCTAGTATGGGTTGCAATTGTTTGAGGGTTTTCCGTATAGGTTACAGGGAAGGATGCTGTGTCATAACTAGTGGTGTGCAATTCACGAGGGTTTTCTTTCTGTGCTGAATCAATTATTCATGTGGTATCTGGGTGGCTCTTTCAAAAGTGCAATCTGTCACTCTGAAGGAGTGTTCTTGTTGAGTGAAAGCCCTTTTGAGATTTGTGAGGTGACAATCATAGGTGTTCTCAGTGAAAATTTGGTGCTATCAGAGGGCTTGGCTGTATATTACAGCTTTCTTGGTATGATTAGGGTGATTGCTGGTTCTGTGCAGATATGTATGTTGGTTTGTGGGTTTCTTGTATATGGTGGTCTATATTTTACCATTCAGGTTAGTGATTGTAGTGTCTAAAAAGAAATGTTGGTATTGGAGTTTTCAAGAGAGGGGTGATGGTTGTTGAATTTTTGATGGAAATCAATCAGAGATTGCAGGTTTTCAGTCCAAATGATGAAAATGTCATCGATGTATCTTAAGTATAGTAAGAGTTTGATGGTGCAGTCCTTAAGGAATTCTTCTTGCAGGTGGGCCATAAGGAGGTTGGCATATTGTGCGGCCATTTTGGTGCCCATAGCTGTGCCCATGGTCTGGAGGAAGTGTTGGTTATTGAAATTGAAGTTTTTGTGTGTGAGGATGAAGTGTATAAATTCAGTAATATCTTTAGGTCTGTACTCTGAGTTGTAATCTTGCTCTTGTAGATAGGTAAGGCAGGCTTAGATGCCATCCTGGTGTGGGATGCTGGTAACAACCGTGGTGGTTAGGAGGGTGTTTCTGGGAAGGTGGTCTATATTTTTAAGTTTTTGTAGAAAGTCCATTGTGTTTTGGATAAAACTTGCTCTTTGGATGACAAGAGGCTTTAGGATTGATTCAATGAAACCTGATATTTCCTGATTAGGGTTCCATGGTTGGAAATGATAGGACTGCCAGGGTTCCCTTGTTTGTGGATTGTAGGGAGCATGCAGAAAGTCCCTGGGTTAGGTAGTGGGGGGATCAAGTTCTGTAGTTAGCGATTAAAAATATGTGATAGAAAATATGTGAAAAAGGTGAAAAGGGGAGTAGGACTGATGGGAGTAGGACCGTACTATTTATCAGCTATATTCTTATCACCAGATCTACATTCCCTTCCCCCCCACACCTGTCTCTCATCCATTGACTACCTTAATTAGCATTTTCACTGACTGACATTCTTGCATGCATACTGGCTTCTGGCTTCTATTCTTTTCCATCTGGGAAGAGCACAGACCAACTGCAGATGCTTCCTCAGCCTGACGAAGGATGTTTGTACCCAAAACCTTGCAAAAAAGATTTTTTCCCCCAAATATTTTAGTTGGTCTTATAAAAGATATTGGATTTACCCAAAGAACCTTTTCTGCTGATAATTAATTTGTAACTTCATGGGTATTCATTTGTGCATTAGTGCCTAGATACATGGAGAGGTATGAACTCTAACCCATGCATCTCAATACATAGAACAATGTGTGTTTAAAATTTTTGTTCTAAAGAAAAAAAGTATAATTTTTGTAATAACAAAATGGAAATCTATGTTGAGAACAGGAATTTCACCATGCAGTGTAGTTTACTGTTGGTCACAGGGACAGACAGCCAGGTCACTCTTGCTATAATTTTTAACCAATTCTGGATTTATTTTAGATCAACTAATGGCACCACAAAGCAACTATCCTGAATTCCAAATGAAATAGTTGAAATGGAAAAATATTAAGCAGTTATAATAAATCATGTCATTCTAGGTCCGGATAAAAGGCTTTTCCCCCTCCGAAGTTGGTGCAAATAGCAAATTAAACATTACCTTTTTCATATATATTTGCCTATCTGGTACACAATACTGTTTATAGCCCTGAGTCTTCAAATTAGAGGAATATCCTTATATCCTCAGGGCTATAAAGGAGAAATTTTAGAAGTACATGCTATACTGTTATTATTGTTTTACTGGAGTTCAAGTTACATCACTCTTTGCTAGCCAATTCCTGCTACTCTCACATGACAATAATTCAAGTCACTTGCTCCTATAAAGCAAAAAATGGCTGGCCTGATCTAAATGAGTTCACCTGAGGAGTTAGACTGGGAATATGATACCCTGAATCTACTAAATGTCTGTACACATTTGAAGTGCAGCCCTGCAACTGGGAAAGCTCAACCACTCACCAGTCCTGGGGATGCTTTTTTCCAACCCCCACTCCCCCTCTGAGCACTGTTTTTAGCCTTCTGACACCCCTAAACTGCCATCAACCCCTTCCCTGCAGACTCACTACCCCCCCTGATCCCTCCAAACCCCACCAGCACCCCCTTCCCCCATCCCACCCTGAGTTACTTAAACCAGGTTCCCAGCATGGCTCCTGGCACTGGCAAATGTGTGCACAAGCTGCTCCTAATCTATAATCATGCAACTTAAAGTAACTTGCGTGACTGTCGCTCAGGTGCGGCAAACATCTATATGTATCTAGAGTAACCTGTTGAGTGATTCTTCTATTCTGTGTCCAGAAGCCAGCCAAGGGAAAATATGGGTCAACACATCCAGATTACAGGTGCCAAGCACAATTCTACATGCTGAAATGTCTATAACATAACAGCCCTGGTTGGGATGCTCCCAATTGTGCCCTGTGTACCTGCTTCTTCTCACATGCACCAAACCCAGAAATATTTTGGGCCTCAAGCATGCTAGAAATTTAGGTCTTGAAATCAGCTGAAGAGGGTTGTAATTGAGTGCCCTCACTGAAGTGTTTCCTGGCTTGAAGAATGTGTCCAGGAGTGAGTGGGTGAGTGTGCTTGGGAGTGTTCTCACCAGGGTATGTTGCCACCATGGTGTAGACCTACCTGAAGTGGCCAAATGAAGTGCTATGGGAGGAAAGGATCAAGGAATTTCCCTTCCCTTGCATACTCTGTACTGAGGCTGTAAAAGGAGGAAGAGAGCAACTGGATGAAGAAGGACAATATTTTTTGCCCTCTCAAAGGGATGTCCTTCTCAACTGAGTACAACTCAGATGCTTCTCTTCTGGTGCTCCTCTGGCATAGTGCACTTTGCCAATATGCAGTGTTGTAGTTAATGACTTGGTTTCGGTTAAAGTTAACAAACCTGGAACAGGCCTATATAGATGGAATCGGCATTATTTTGATTTTTTTTTCAAGATACTCATCTCTCTTCTCTTTATTGGCTATATAATTCTGCTAGATAATTTACCATTTCAAATCTTGTGTTACTTTTAGCCAACTATGATACCTTTCACCTGGATCTTTCTTTAAACAGTGACTAGTATTAATCACAATGCTTGAGATTAGGTTATTTTATGCAGTATTGTCATAATAGTTTATGTTTTTCAATACTTTTTGTAGATATTTCTATCCTATTAAATCTAGACCAGAAAAAAAGGATCTTATTTTCACCACTGCAAATCCAGGTATTGAATGTGTCATCTTACAAGCACATCTATGCATAACCTCAAATGATTTTGATGTAATTTCTTTATCTTTGTCTCTTCCACAGCTGTATAATACACAAAATAATTAATAGTGTAGTTCTTTTCCTAAGGGTGAAAAAATTGCTGTGCAAGGTCAGTAAGAGTTGTTTGAGAGACTCCGTGTCAAAATCAATAAGAATTGCAGTGCAATATTAATAAGAATTACACTTTCGTCTGCATCCAGAAGTTATAATGTACCTAGAGGTCTGTACAGGAAAAATAAGAAAGTAAAAAACTTGGGGAACTTGATCTGTATTATGTCTTGATTTAGTTGGAGGGAATTAACAGGGCATTCATTTCCTAAAGCCTACTAGTATATGAACTGCACATGTCATTTCCTAAAGCCTACTAGTATATGAACTGCACATTACCATTTCAAGGTAAAATGAATACAAATATTTGGATCTAGGATTCTACAGCTGCAAAAGATCACTCCTGTTTTCATAAAATGCTGACTTCTGGATGAAAAATGTTTTTTAACTAATACAGATGATGAATAGCCAAATTAGAAATATTTTATTAGCGTATTTAGTACCGTTCAACTCAGGACCAAATTAATGGGAAGATACATATTTGAGTAAGTAACACATTTTCAGGCCCTAGTCTTGTGAATGCATATTAAGAAAAGTTATTTTGATGGGTCTGTTCATAACTAGAAAAGTTATTCATAAAGGTAAATGTCCATATGATCTGGGCCTAAGCTGATATGGAAAAGCATGAATAGGTACAAATCTACAGCTTTTATAATGTTAACCTTTACCATGTTTTTGCATATAAAAATACTATTCAAAGTAACTGCAAATAGAAAAATGTGTCAATGTAAGAATCCTATGTCAAAACAACATCAAAACATTCAGGGGAGCCATTATGATGTCAATGAAAGAAGTACAGTGTTACTATTCACATAGGTTCTTTTTTATCACTTGTTTATGTATTTTTAAAGAAACATCATAAAAATAAAATATACTAATCTAACTAGTACAATTCTGTGGTTAATATTTATATACATTTGCTAATAATAATACTTTGAGTACTTGCTTATTTAAAAACATATAACAATATCAAACCTGTAACTGGTGACATGTTATATGTGTGACATCTCATGGTCCATCTGTAAAAAATACACTTTGCTTAAAAACAATCTCTAGAGAAGCTTGGTTCAAAGTTACCCAGAAAACTGTTTCTCAGCTGATGGATCACAACCTCTAGGGGGATCATGAAAGGCAATCAGGGTCAGGTCATGAGGTATTGAGAATTTTATTACAATCAAAAGCAAAAGAAATCTCACTCCCTCACTCTCACACATCCTTATTCTTCAAGGTCAAGTGTTCTCTGTCAGCCTCTTGCAAAGTACACACACACATACACACACACACACACACACACACAAATAAATGCAATAGACATTTAATCAGGGTTAACAAAGATACATTTTATTTTACTCTTATAGCAAAGTAAAGGGGATGGAGACATGAAAATGCTTGATTTGAATAAAAGGTCACCAACCTGATAAGCTTAAAAAACTCTGTCTTAAGATATACCTTAATTCTCAAGCTAATTTCTAATAGATTTCTATCTACAATGTTAAAATGCTATGATTTAATGTAATTGCAAATGGAATGGAAAACTATGAACAAAACTGGGTTCACGATCATGTTGTTTAAGGTAAGGATTACAGAGCATTGGCAGAAATTTTGGACTTGTTTGCGTATTATGTGTCTGCAGTATGGACACATCATTTACAACCATAAAGGAAAATACAGCCCAGTAATGATAAGCACTGGCTAGCATCTCTGAAGTATCTAGACATCATAATGGCAGTTTCAGATTTAAAAAAATGGAGTCTGTAGCGTTCCATCTTTGAAACAACTCTGAACAATACCAGCATTCTTTCCAGAGGGTCATCATTGGCTCTGAATTTCCTTGTCCTGTCAATTTGCTTTGTCCCTTCCATAATCATTATTTAAAAAATCGTTTTATTAAAACTACCTTAGGAAATGTGAGGTTATGGTGTCCATTGAGTTGTTTGCAATGTTTTGTTGAACTACACACCAGTTTTGAGCTTGGAGAAACACGCTTCTGAATGCTTGCCTTAAAAATTATGGCCCCATTGTGCTAGCTATTAAAAAATCAATCCTTCCTGTCTTATTCATGAAAAACAGTAGTAGACACTTGAGCTTTACAACTGAAACTACTGGGTAATTCTGAGAGCCACTACACTGCATCACCTCATTCTGATAATAGATCATTACTTTTGAAACTATCAAAATGAGAGAAGAATAAAAGGAGCAAGCTGAGCTGCTTTTTTGTTTGTTTGTTGGTAATTGTTTTCTATCTTATTTTGTTCCTATTTATTCCTAAGGAACCTTTTTACCCTGTGATTGAAGTGTTTTATCTCATGATACAGTGTAAGACAAATGATCACATCGCCACAATTAATTCAGAAGAGTTTACTTTGAAAACATTTGGATTCCTCTGAAGTACCTTTTGACTGATTTAAGGTCATTCAGGTAGACCTCATGTCCTACAGATGTTGTAATATATTTAATAGCCACTTTTTTGATGTGGTAAGCTCAAGTTCTGTACCTTAACTATGTACTCGTACCCCTTGTGTAGTTATTGAGAACTGTGCATGCATTCTGAGGTCAGGTTTAAGATCCAATGCCTCTGTGAAAATTGTTTAATGCCTACACTAAGTTTAAAAGATGTTCAGAACGTTGTTTTACGTATTATTTTAGAGTGAATTTCCTGAAGGATGACTGATATTTGTGCCTACAAGCTTGGTGACTTTAAATGAAAAACTGCTATTTTTAATTGTTCATTTCTACAAATATTTTACTAGAAGATGATGATGTCAGGTCTATGAAATGTAGCAGAAAAACATTCCAGTTCCATTGTAAATCATTTGTATATCAACAGATAGGACACATCAGCCCAGATACATAAAATTAATTGCTCATAACAGTGCCTGTAATAAAAGGTAGAATTTTATAATGAAATCACTTTTTAAAGTGATCGTGCCCATCATTCTGGCTTTCCTTGGAGTCTGGTCCTTAATGATATTTACACCATAAAAAGATGAGCAAAGGAAGGATAGATGTGCACATAGGTTACATGGATCAAGCAAGGAGAAAGACCTTCATATTGAATGTCTATGTTTGGATCCCATCATGTTTAGATTGAGCTCCCTTCTTTATGTTAGGGAATGGGCAATTATCTTGTATGCAACCTTGTGTAGCACCAACCCAAACTGATCTGTTTTCTTTTTTTCTCTTTCCAGTAATAGGTACAATGAAGCTTGATTTCCACAGGCAGCAGATCAGAATATCAACACAGCCATCAGTACATGACCATGAAGCAAATAAATGGACAAATTTGGAAGGTATTCTCTTTATTCATACTACAATATGATAGTGCTTCCTGCTCAAAGGAAGTCATTGGACAATAAAGGGTCTGCACTAATTCATACAAAATCTTATTGTCATTCTCTGGAATGATAATAAGGAAAATAAAGCTCCTAAACAAACTGACACACACCAGGGTGCACTCACACCCTTTCAGCAGTGTGTTTTAGCCTCAGACTGTTCTCTGCTGCCTGCTGCATGGCCACTGAGAAGCAACTGAGATGTGCCAAAAGGACCAACTCACTGGCCCAGGGCGCTTTAGCTTTTCCTATCTCTCCTATGCCTTGTCAGCCCTTAGTATAGGAGCTTTAGCCGACTTAGAAAAAGCACACCTCTTATTTGGCTTGCGCTAGGAAGTATAGATCTCCTTCTTTGCAGAAGAGGCCAGCCTATATAATCAAATGCTCTGAAATCACACTTACCACAGACAATAAACAGAGTATAAGAAATAGCACAAAGGTTTATTACATAAACAAGAGGAATCATAAAATCTCCACCCAAAAACAAAAACCAATATAAAAATATCTGGGGTACAGAGCCCATCATATAGAAGTACATTCAACCAAGGTGTTTAATTTTGGACAGCATTCTTTCATCTGCAAATTTGAATTAGGTACAGGGGGCTAGATTCAGAAAATGCTCCTAAACCTTGCAGCTCTTAACTTTCAGGCATCTTTCCACCTTTTGAATTCACAGTGAGAGCTGTTCAAACAACTGATTTTTGGTTTGACAGTTGAATGGAAAAATAGGAAAAAAAAATTTTTTTTCTTGCCAAAATGATTCGTTTTTTAAATTGACTTGATGAACCAAATGTTTCATTTCAGGCACTTAGAAGAAACAAAAAAGGAAATAAGGACTAGATTTACAAAGCTGGCAGAGCAGGAGTTGATTTAAATTCCCCTTTATCCTCAGTGGTTAGAAGGTTAGGACTGGAGGGGACCTCAGATAATCCAACCTTCTGTATGAATGCAGGGAGTCCTATTCCCATACTAACCCTGACAAATGGTTATCTATCACCTGGAACATTCACTCAGGATGTAAAAGGTATGTATTGAATTTCTTCCTCTGGGGGAGGGGATTTGACACCCCCCCCGGATAATTATCCATGGAGGTACAGATTATCTGGTGTGTGCATTTGTGATGCTCACTCCCTTGAAATTTTGCATGGAATTACTAAATATTTATAAGAACAGAGTGAGCATGGAACTATTAAACTGAGTCTACAACACAGTAGCTAGAGAATTTACCTAAGACAGAGAACACCTGAACTACAGTCCCTGCTCCAATGAATATATTTTTTTTAAATGTAAAATGGAACAACCCTAACAGAGGGGACTAAATAACCCCTCATCAGAATGCTATATAGTCTGGTGGCTAGGGCATTTTCTTGGGAGACGGATGCTTGAATCCCTTCTGACAGTGGTTATCTCTTCTGTGCTAGGTGAATGCTCTAACTGCTCAGCCAATGGGTAAAAAGCTGTGTGTGTCTTTGGTTGGATAATATTAATTCTTTCTCTAATCACCCTGCTGAGCATTCAGGTAAGTATGCTTGTATTTAAAAAGCAAGTATAAGATTCCTCATTGTAAAGCAGGCAGGGTTCTCTGGGTAGATATGATATCTTCTATTAGACCAACTAAATAGTTGGAAAAATTTCTTTGCACACTTTTGGGCAGAAACACCCTTCTGCAGGCAATGGCAGACTGCTGATGTTATTGTAAAGCAGTAAATTGGACATTGTTTTTTTTTAATACAGAAGTAATAAACGTTGGCATTGAAGTGCAGTAGAACTAAAAGTCTTTAGCTAGTTGTCCTTTACATGTAGCACTTCTCTGGAGAGAATATTCCACATAGAAGATAGCCTCATTGGGAATTATTTGCCCCAAATGCAGCTGTGATTTCTAATGCTCACTTACTCCTATAATAGATATACCTCTTTGAGGCATACTGGGCACATATACATAAGATGCTAAATGCACGGTAGACTAATTCTACTGTACTTTAGTGTGGCAGGCAAAAACTGTTAATGCGCTAATGCACAGTAGAATTAGTCTACCGTGCATTAGCATCACAAAAAAGCGTGAGCTGGCGCTACTTCGCAGTAGCACCGATTACAACCCATTAAGTTAGTACCCGTTATTATAGGTACTAAACTTAATGCGCTGTAATTATGGCACATTAATGAACGCAAGTAGACATGAGTACGGTATCCTTCCAACAAGCCATTTGAAAACATCTATCTTACCCCCATCATTATTAACAATACCTTGATTAATGTCAATTTTGGGAGTGCCCAAAATCCAACAGAGTCTCTGCAAACACAGATTTAGCCTAAGTCATTTAAAGTCTGAACAGACAAGATAGAGAGATGGGGGAGCAGTAGGGGAGCAGAACATACAAGCAGATTTAATAATGAGATGATGGTAAATATCACACACCTTTTGCTCTTTTCAATAGCCCTCATAAGTTCTTTAATCATTTTAATATGTTATTGTCCTTCTCTCATCCCATTTCCTCATTTTTTAGTGACAGCTGAGACATTTAGAATAAAACACAGTATTATAGCTGCAATTCCATCAGCACCAAATAGACAGGACTTCTAATTAGAGCTGTTCAAAAATATACAGTAAAAGACCTGTTATCCAGCATTTTATTAACCAGCATTTCTATTAACTGGAATTTATGGCTGGCCAGACACAGGGCTGGGAGGGAAGCTCACACGTGGCTGCCACCACCACCACCACCCACCACTGCTGCTGCTGCTCTGCATGCGGCCACTGCCACCCTCCCCCCCGCCACCAACACCCTGCATCCGGCCAGAAACCCCTGTGCCTCAGGTAACTGGCATATTTAGATTATTGGCACCCCCCATTCCCCACTCTTGCCCAAAAACAGGGCTTTTACTATACTCCGTATTTCAGATCTATTTGAACTTAGCTTTGGATTCAAGGTTCCATTCATGAACCTCAGCACTTTATTATTATTTGGCCAGAACTCAATAATTAATGCCACTACTTTGGCCAAAAGTTACATAGGCTCCCTATTGGCCCCAAGAAGTCAGGACCTTGGCTTTATGTCCCATATTTAGATATTACTTCCAGTACTACAGCTGTGTTTCGTACCAGGATTGTGGTTCAGAGAGAAGAGTTTTTCCTCATAAATCACTAAGCCTTTAAGTGGGACAGTGCTTGTCAAAAGTCTTCCTGCCAAGTAGAGGCAATACACTTATTCCACATTTATATTTATAATTTACTCTAATGTATTTATTACCTGTGTAACTGAGAACAGGACTTTTATATTTTAGTGGTAACATTGTTGATAATATCTGAGTAATTACACTCTTCCTAGATAAACTTCCTGTACATTTTCAATTGGTTATAATATTTGCCCACACACTGCCTTAAATGTCAGTGCCCCCACCAGACAACCCTGCCTTCCCCTCTCCTTAACTCCCACAGACACAGACAAAAGAAAAAAAACTTAATAAACAGGTGGATCTTATGTATACCTTGACAGGCAGCAGATTCAGACTTTTTCAGTCCTGATGAGAAGAAAAATTTGAAATGATGGGCTTTTGTAAAATGTGCAATAGCACTTTAACCTGAACTTTGGCTCCTTTTTTGGTTATGCAAAAGGTGTGCTATGAAATACTGATATGTGAAAAAATCAGTTTGTACCATAAGAAGCAATATTAAGGGTTTTGGACTCGTGTCAGAAACTCTTAAGAGTCGAACCACACTGGTTTGAAAAGACTGTAACTCAGGTTACCAATGGGACATCTGAAAAGTGGGTCAAATCCATGGCTGCTTTAGCCCTGCTATTTTCAGGGTCATCCTTTCCTTTGCAATTTTATTTTTTTCTACTTTTCATATCCTTTACTTCAGGGCAAAAATGCCACCATTAGTTCTTAAGAATGTTGAGCTAAATTCTTCTGATATATGAATCTACTGTATTTACTTGAATAGAAGATGACCCCAATTACAAGATGATCCCCCCAATAATAAGATTCTATATATGGGCTATTTATAAATTGTTATAATGTTCCAGGTATACGATCTTATTATCGGAGGTTTGCCCTGAATTTGTGTCCTTCCCACTACTACACCAGGGAAAAATATATCTAGGGGATCAGATAGTTTTTTGCTTTCTGTTTCCCTCCAACTTTTTCCCTTGGCAGCCCCTTCCCCCTCCCTTTATAGTCAGAGCCTGGCTGTAGCAATTTGCATACAGCACCCTTAGTTCATCCAGAATTGATGCATGTTACCTTTTTTTGAAACAGCTGCAAGTTTTAACATAGGTGTTTCATAAATACATTTTGAGTGGCACATTGATACCTACTTATATCTAGTATATAAACCAGGGCCAAATCAGTTCCAAATTCCAAATTTGACTGAGCTGAGCTCAGTCATCAAGTCTATGTGGCTTTATCACTAGGCAAGTATGTTGTCTCCCAGACCCATCAGTCTGGGGTTTCAGATACTCCCCAAATCCATGACAGGCATCCCACATGTAAGCCCCAGGCCTGGAAGCCTTGGAGTTCAGATGCCCCCTAGTCTCACTTGCTCCTAGCCAAAAGGCCCAGGAGCAGGCTAGGAGGAAAGCACAAAAGTAGTACTCCATTGCCACAAAATGCCCAGAGCGAAAGGGACAGGGTTCACCCTATAACTTTAACTTTATTAGTGAATGTTAAAAAGGGTAATTAGAAGAGTGGAAGGGGTAGGAGGAAATACAAGTATCTAAGTGAGGGTGACTACATCCCACAGGGTGGGTGTGGGAACATGCAATTAAGTTACATAGGAAGAATGTAACCTACTTATCCTGGGCATGGGTGTGGGTGGGGAATATGGGAACAAAAAGGTGCAATGTTTACAAAGAAGAGAGAAAACAGAAAACCCTGTGCAAGGAAGCCACATTGTTACAGTGGTAGGTTTTAAAGGACACACACAGATACAACAAGTAACAGCATGCCAGGTACAATTGCAGGGGTGAGAGAAAGTCCAGGTATAAGTGTCTTGGTCATGATCCACTGGAGGGGAGAAGGGGGTCAGGCTTTCCCCTCTCAATTGTTTGCAGCTGGTGGTCTGTTGGAGTCCATGTACTGGCACTTGCCCATTATGTGCTTGATGTAGTTGTGTCTCAACTGTCTGATGGTGTTGGACACCATGAGGTGCTTCATCAGTTTGGCATAGTGGCGGGATACTTGGCAGGTATGCAGGACAATCTCATTGCTGGGGTTCCATGCACCAAGTGCTCTAACTATCAGCGCCTTGATGGCCATAAGCCTCTGGATCTTAACCTAAGAAGCCAGTACTTATTCCTTTATGGTTGGATGGTGAATTAGTCATGGGAGGCAATTAGTCATGGGAGGCAACAAGTTACAATAGTTCAATAGATACAATATACCATCATCATCATCACGTGAAAGTTCTGTCCAAACCTTGATCATCATAGGACTGTAATGGTTAAGGCACTCCATTTTTTTAACCAGCAACACAAACAAAAGAAAAGAAAGAAAACCAAGATTAAACAATATCTATTTTTCCATTAAAAAGTAGTATTAATGACAATTTGTTAACTGGACTAGATTGTCTCTTGTATACCATTCAAAAATAGGTCTTATCAGTATCTTGTGAATTTAGGGTCAAGAAAGAATGAACTGCCCTCTTCCCCCCCCCCCCCCCACACACACCAACTCCTGGGTTACCATCCCATTATAATTCATTTCAAGGGAATTCTGTTGATTTATAGCAATTTAGAATCTGGCTTTGAGCTCTTAGTACAGTAAAAGCTCTGTTATCTGGAATCCCCCATTCCCAGGACACACACAGATACAACAAAATATGCTGGTTAATTGAGTGGCCCGGGCTGCTGCTTCTTCTGCCGCATCTGGGCCGTCCCTCCACCCCTCCTGCGGCATCGCTGCCCCTCCTAGTGCATCAACGCCACTTCTGCAGGCCCTGCAGGCTCCACAGAAGAAGGAGGTGGGCCCCACACAGCCCCGCACAGCCTGTTTTGCTCCTGGGCCATGGGGGCTCAGCAGCTCAGGCTGCTTTGCCCCCAACCATGGGGGCTTGGAGAAACTGGAAGAGCCACGGTGGGCACTTCCAGTTTCACTTTATCTTACAAGCCAGCATGCCGGTTAATTGAGCACACTGGCTTGTAAGATGCCAGTTACTGGAGCTTTTACTGTACCTGGTTGGGCTCCTAACATAAGGTCTAAAAATTCTATAGCAAAACTTCATATAAGTATTACAGCTTTAAGGGTGTTTATTCATGTGCTTTGCGGGGAAGAAGGGGATGCTTTAATTAGAGAGGTTATGAGAACGTCTCGTGTATCAGCATTCCCGCGCTTCAAAATGGCGGCAGAGGCGCTTTATCTAAAGCTCATCAAACAAGCTATAGATAAAGTGCCTCCACCACCATATTCAAGTGCGAGGATCCAGATACATGAGATGCTGGAGGCTGGGTGCAGCGCAGTAATTACCATACTGTAATTACAATTCACTGGAGGAGCCTCACTGCTTGTGTATAGGTGTCCTAAGACATCAGTTTCTGGGTTTGTTTAAAAAGATTTGTTTCAATTAAGTGGGTAATATTTAAGATAATTTTTTGGTTCAAGAAAAATTGGTCTTTGTATTATTCTTCCAACTAATGAGATCATTGGTATGAAGTGGGGCGGGGGAGCATTCAAACAACAGACATTTTTAGATGCTATTTAATAATTCTGCAAGTCTTCACAAGGTGTGCAGAATACCTGCTTGAGGACAAGATGTCCTTGTAGTGCAACCAATGTACTGAAATAGAAACAATCAATGTGAAAACAAGAATACTGTCCAGTTTACCACTTACTGATTAATAGAAAATAGTAATATTTTTTTCTTTTCCTTTTTTATATTATTTCCCTTAGCTTTGATACATACGCTGAATGTTCATCATTTCTTCATGTTACATGTAGGAACTTGTATCTAAAACTTTGGGATTAAGCTATTGATCACTAACACTGGCTCATTTTGAAATAAGTACCCACATAACATTCAGCTTTCACATTTAATGTATACTTTTGCCATTGGTATTGCAATCTATTTGGCCCACCATGGTGAGCAAGGTTCTATAATGAAATTAGAACGGAATACTGTAGAAATGCTAGAATCTTTCTAGAAGAAAAAATTCTAACAAGTTCTAATTTTGATGATAATGCATTTGTCTTTCATTTATCTGTAAGTTTGCCTTTCTGTCTTCCGACCTTTTTTTCCCCTCTTTATTATATCCTTTATTATTTTGATTTTCTCTTGCTCTAGTTTTTTCTGTGTTAGTATATCTAATACGTTTTTTTTTCAGTTTTCTTTTTTTTAGTTGTGATGATCCTCTGCTAAAAACAGATGTTGTGCGTGTCTCAGGTCTCAGGGTGAAGTTAACCATGACCATGCTAAAGACATTTAAAATGTAAGCATCTGCACATAAAATTCATTAATTCATGCTAAAGCTTGTTAACTCATGCTAAGTACTCTCTGAGCATCTCAAAGTATACGGCTTCAGGTGAAGGTTAACTCTGGGCCATGCTACCTAGCCCATGGTAAGGTAATTTCAGCCTGCTCCTGGAGATAAAATGAGAAATTTGTAGTCCTCCAGCAACCTAGGATGCACTGCTCTTCCTCCACCACCCACAGGGATAGAGCTCAAGTGTCCTGGCTCCTAGCCATGTCCCTGCTTGCCAGCCCTCTAGTAGCAAGTCAGAACCATACGGGCAAGAAACAATATTAACCTTTAACAGGCTCACAGCATGTTCTAACTTTACCACTTAATATTCAGCTTTAGTACGGTCTATGTATAATGGCTATTGCAGACTTTGATTCACATGAAAACAGAACAGGACAGCCATTTACACATGCATCTGGAATGGCAATTAATTTGAATTAGTCTTGATTGTCTCAGGGGAAAAGTGTTATTTTGGTATTTCACAGTGACTTCAGAGATACTTAAAGTGGGACAATAGACTTGTATATCTATAGGATCCCAGAATAAAAAGCTTTGTCCTAGGAAAAATCTGACATGTTTGTAGTCTGAATCTCCTACTCATTTCATAGTACTAGTCTCTTTAAATAGCTCACTGAACTGTAGCTGTGTAGGAATTGATTGGGAGTACATCAGTGACTTAGTGCTTTGCAGGAAACTACTGGGGGTCAAGGCATCATTGTGCTTCTACATAGCTGATTCCTAAGAAGCTGACTCTTCAGAAGCAGACTCAATTAATCTGCTTTGTTTTAATTAGAACGGTCCAGTAGCCTCAGCATCATGTGTATTCAGCATCCCCATGTTTCAAAATGGCAGAGGGGGCACTTTAACTGAAGGCCATTGAACAAGCATTCATTAAAGTACCTCTGCTGCCATTTTGAAGTGTGGGGCACTGAATACATGAGAGACAGTGGGCATTTGAATTAGAGCTGCTTGTCAGAGCCGCTCTAATCAAAAGACCTCCCACCCCTACCCCTACCCACCCCTATCCCAGAGCACGTGTAAAGACACACTTGGGTTTTAAATTAGGTAAATCTCTAACTCTTAGGCTGATACAAAGAGGTGATGAACTGCAGGATCCTGGATATAATTGAAAGACAGCAGGAAACTGGGGTTTAGAACAGCTTGGGAGACTAAGCCTTAGACTCAGTAGGACTGCACTTAATTAGCTGGAAAGGAAAAGTATTGGAGACTGAAAGGAGGAAGAGGAAGTATTTGGCATCTCATTCTTAACATTGTTCAAGATGTATTGAAATTACTTAAAAAAGAGACTAGTATTAAATAGAATTAGGCAAAGGCATGACACCATGAATTCCCTAAAGTGTGGATGTCCACAAAATCACCTGAATACTTAAAGATGGCGAGGAAAAACAAGAGTTACAACAGTTTCCAGTATAAGAGAGACCTGATGAAAGAGACTGGCCTGATTCTCCCCTTTTACAGTGCTGTTTTTTCTCTGTTCTAATCCAATATGGTAAAACCAGAGTGGTACCAGAAAGAAAAGAGGTTTGTAGAAAGTTCATTACCTTTTTGGTTGAACTAGGTGCTCGTACTCTGTTTAAAAAATAAACTCCAGTTTCAAAACAGAAGAAATACTGAACTAAAAATGGGGTAGGAGGTATTTCTAGAACATTGTCATGATGCCAACTTTAAATAAAGTATTCCAGGAAAAGGGTTACAAACATAATCATCAAACTGTAGATCAAGAATGAACAATTGTATCAATTCATGCTGCATAACAAGTACACACATACATTTGGTTACCCTATATCCACGTGTTGCTTGTGATGAAACATTTAGTACACATTTAGTACATCTGCAGTACTGATTGCTGATGGCACCACATTGCTTATCGATAAAGGAAAGATACTGCAGAGATTGGCTGAACACTTCAACAAGATCCTCAATCAACAATCTTCTATTAGTGAGGAAGCAACTGATCAACTGCCTCAGGTGGACATTAAGATATCTCTTGCTGATCCTCCAATGCTGCCTGATACTGTGAAAGCAATTAACCTGATGTCAAATGGTAGAGCACCTGGAGCAGATGCTACACCAACAGAGGTCTACAAAGCTGGAGGCTCACGTATGGCTTTGTAACTGACTGAACTTTTCTAGTCAATGTGGACTCAAGGTACTATACCTCAGGAGTACAAAGATGCATCCATTGTCCACTTATACAAGAGGAAAGGCAATAGATAATCCTGTGACAACCATTGGGGCATCTACTTACTGTCAATAGCTGGTAAAATCCTTGCCAGAATTCTGCTGAATTGTCTTGTGCAGCACATTGAACAAGGGCTCTTGCCTGAGAATTGGTGTGGTTTCAGGAAAGGATGTGGGACCATAGACATGGTGTTTGCAGCCCAACAACTTCCAGAAGAAATGCCAGGAACAGAACTCCAACCTATACAAGACTTTCATTGACCTGAAAAAAGCATTTGATACCGTCAGTTGGGAGGGCCTTTGGAAGATCACGGCAAAATTCAGTTGCCCACAGAAATTCATCGCAATGATTTGGCAATTCCATAATGGCATGCTTGCTCATGTTGTGGATGACAGTGAGTCAGCTGAACCATTCCCAGTCACCAGTGAAGTCAAGCAGGGCTGTGTGTTGGCCCCAACTCTCTTCAGTATGATGTTCTTTGTCATGCTAACAGATGGCTTTCATGACTGTGACACTGGGATTGACATCAGTTACCAGATTGATGGCAAACTCTTCAATTTGAGGAGACTATAGGAGAAGATGAAGTTACAGAAAGTGACTGTTCATGATCTTCTGTTTGCTGATGACTGTTCCCTCAACGCCAAATCTGAGTCTGATATACAATGGAGTATGGACCATTTCTTTTCAGCTTGTGACAACTTTGATTTCACAGTTAATACTAAGACAAAAAAAGTGATGCACCAGCCTGCTCCAGAAAAGCCTTATGTAGAGCCTACCATCACAATGAATGGCCAAACCCTCTAGGCAGAGAAAAGTTTCACCTTTCTTGGCAGTACACTGGCATGTGCAGTTTACATTGGTGATGAAATTAATGCCAGAATTGCTAAAGCAAGCATGGCCTTTGGCAGACTACATGCAAATATGTGGGAGTGCAGAGGCATCAGTCAACAAACAAAACTGAAGGTCTGCAAATCCATTGTTTTGCCAATCCTGTTGTATGCATGTGAAATCTATGGACACCATGCTATGAAGATGAACCACTTTCACATGGGCTGTCTGAGGAAACTGATGAGGATGAGATAGAAAGATAAGGTCCCAGACACTGAGGTTCTTACTTGGGCAGGCATTCCAAACATCCACACTCCACTAATAAAATCACAGATAAGATGGGTAGGCCATTTCAACAGGATGTCAGTTGAGCAACTGCCAAAGAAGATCTTTTACAGTGAGCTAAAAGAGGGAAAGCGCTCTCAGGGAGGCCAGAAGGAATGCTTCAAGGACTCCCTCAAGTCACCCTTGAAACATTTCAACATTCACCCAAAGTCTTGGGAAAATCTCGCTCATGATTGTTTCACCTGGCAAAGCCTCATCCACACTGGAGCTACAGTTTATGAGCAGAGAAGAACTGCTGAGGCAGAGCAGAAGTTTCAAACAGTGTAAATCTCACAACATCAGTATGTCTTCTGTTGATAAAGCAACCCAAAACAGCATCTCTTGCTCAGTGTGCCAAGACAGCTCAAAGCACAAATAGGCCTGATCAGCTATTCAGGTGTTCACAGAAACCAAACCAATCAGTGAGATCACGGTAATCTTCAAATTGAAAGGATGAACAACAGTACACAGGGTACATTTTTATATAGCATATTTTTACTGCCTCTGCTTCTGCTGAACATGTATGTAATGCAACAGATATCTCTCTATTTCTTTTCTGGAAGTACTTCCAGTCCACTTCTGGGTCTGCCGCTGAACATGCAGGGGGCCTCCTCCAACACCCCCCACAGCTCAGTGATCAGCCGCAGGTGGACCCTGGGTGCTCCCCCAGACCCAGGAGACACCAGTTGCCGAGCTGACGGGCATGGTGGGGGGGGGGGGGGGGGGGTCGAGGGGGGGGGGGGGGGGGGGGGGATGCATGCTCCCCGGCAGACCATGAAGTAGACTGAAAGTGCTTCTGGTCTACTTCTGGGTCTGCTGCCGAGCATGCTGGGGACCCCACCCCCGGGCGCTCCTGTGGGATGCTCCATCCACCCCAGCACAGCAGCGTTCACGAACTGCCTGGTACCTTGAGGTATGTATAAAAAACATTTAAAGCTGTGTCTATGTCCGAATCATCAAATCTTTCTGATCTCTCCAAATCAATTCAGAGGGTTCCAATTTGATTCAGAGAGATTAAAGGGTCTCCTGATTCGATTTGGATTCAGAGATTTGGCCACCGAATTGGACCGAATCTCCACCAAATCGAATCAGTGCCTGAAGCTTTGCACTGCCCTAATTCGCAATTATGGCTTATTTCCTTTGAAAAATGTATCACATCTGATCCCCTTTGTTGCAGGCCAGAGGAAATCTTAAAGTATATTTTCTTACTTGTTTAGGTGCACAGTTCCCATTTAGCCAAATCTTAACTGGATCTATATGTAGTCATAGAATTTGTAAGTAAAAATGAACCTTTCAATTGCTAGAAAGAAAGAATGGAAAGAGGGTGAGAAGGAAAGAACAGACAAAAGTAATCTCAGAACAGTGCACAGATTAAAAAAAACAATGGTTGTCACAATTTATGTTCACACAAATTAAGTAGAAACTGGGAGGAGGTAGGACCACATCGAGATTAGGACGTGTCCCAGCAGCATGGACAGCTCCTAGAAGCTGGGACAGCTCTCCCTGCCATGTGGAGTTTGGGACCAACTCCTGGCCCCCCTGCCAGCCTGGGGTGGGCACCTGGGGGAGCCTGGAGTTCCCTCAGCTGCTGCAGGGGGGCAGAGCAGGGCAGGAGCAGCCCTGAACTGAACTGCTCCCATAGGAAGCAAATTCAGATGAGTAGAAAATTCAGGTGCATTAATTGCAAATGTAGATGTGACCATACCCTATTAACTCAGTGAAGCTGACTTAGAACACTATAACAAGAAATGAAATAATTAACAGTTCTTGTAGAAGAAGAGAATGACCTAACTTTATCCTTTGAGATTTGGGGAAATATTTCCCATATCCATGCTTGTGGTTTTATAAAAATACTAGCCAATTGCCCGTCATGAATGATGGGGCATTTCAGGGAGCGCTTACATCCTCGCCCCTCCCCCACTCACCGTTTGGGGCTGGCCGTGTAAACCAGAGGTGGGCAATTTTGGGTGGAGGGCCACTTATCGAGTTTTGGCAAGCTGTCGAGGGCTGCATGGGTAGCTCCACCCCTTGGCAGGGGCCCCACCCCCTAGTCGCCATCTTGTGACTGGAAGTCCCGCCCCTATCCCCTGACCTTTACCACCAGAAGTACTTTCCTTGACCCCAGAAGTACTCCTTTCAGCAAGAGGTTTTGACATCTTGGAACCAGAATAATACCAAATTATTTTCTAAAAAGGAAACATCAACAGCATTCATTAATTTGATTTTAAAAAATATTTTTGTCCTAATTTACCTGTTTCTGTAGTGTACATAGAAGTGATTGCACAACAGCTTAAAATGAAGTCTTACGCCTGTGTATTGTGGGGGGTGGGTGTAGGTTTGTGGGGTGAGGGAGCATGTGGGTGTGTGTATGTATATTTGGGGTGAGGGTTGGTATGGGGTTTGTGGTGGTCTGTGTGTATGGCAGTGTGAGGGGAGTGTGGGTGCATGTGTTTGGTGGGGCGTGCATGTGGTACTCACCCTATGAAAACACACACACACACACACACATACACACACACACACACACACACACACACACACACACACACACACACTATGCTCCTGCCTGCACGCGCGCGCACACACACACACACACACATACTATGACCTTGGCTGCACACACACCCCCACCCACCTACTCTTCCCCTGGCTGCATACACACACCACACACACCCACAACCACACATACACCCACACACACCCTACCAGGGCGGCTTCGAGCTCCCCACTCTGGCAATGCAGCAGGGCCACGTGGTGTCAACAGTGCCGGCAGGCAGGGAGTGCAATGGCTGGGGGTGGGGCGGGCTGGGCTGCTCAGTCCTGCTGGGGCTTCCGCTGGGACTTACTGCCCCCTTCTTCTGTCAGCTTTGACAGGAACCAGGGGTAATTCAATACAGTATTAAAGCCTAAGGGCTTCCTTTGCCTCCAGCTCTCTGCCTGTGGGGGCAGGGCCCAAGCAGCCAATTGCCACCCGCCCTCCCTGGGGCACATGCGCAGGTGTGAGTCTTTAGGAAGTATAATTCTTATAACTGCCAAAAAGTTTAAATGTTTCTGAGATGAAGGCACCTGTTCACTTATGTTTGTGGAAGGCTAAATATCTTTAATGGATCAATATGTGCATTTTTACTATTTTCCTGTAAGTTTTATATATATATATATATATAGAACAGGGATACGTAACCCCAGGCACAGGCAGCAGAGTGTAGTATACAAAGACATTTTGTTTGGAACGTGTGCCTCAGGGAGGATGGCAGGGAAGGGGTCAGGGCTACGCTGCCACAAGGATTGGGCCCTTTGCAACTCCCCTGCTGTCTACCCTTGGCACACAAACATCTTACAAGTCGAGGCTGTGGGTGTTTTTGGTACTCTGCCCAAAAATGTTGCTGACCCCTGGTATAGTATATATCATGTGCTCTCACTACAAACCTAGAGACTAAAATTTGCAGAACTCAGAGACATTTGGGGTTTTACTAAAATTTTAGTATATTGAAAATAAGAAAAAGAAAAAAAATGGCTTTAATGGGAAATATGATGTTAAAAACCCAGTTCTTTGAAGTACAAAAAGATATATTCAAAATATAAAAGACATACATTTTAATAAGAAATTGATTCAGTATATTTTAAATTGTATGAATAAATGAAAATGTAAAACATCTTTAATATTTTGCTATCTCCATGGGAAAAAAACTTTCAAAACAGTATACGGTACTGTATATTTTCAACTGTATATTGTACTTTTCACCTGTATATTGTACTGCTGATGGCCATTGGTTACTTGGCCTTGCTCACATCTTTGTTTTCCTTTTCTTGGTGGTTGAATTATTTTTAGAGTAGAGAAATTTTCTTTGATTCATATTCCAACTTCTATTTAGAATTCATATTCATAGAAGTATCCCTAGTGGACCAAATTCTGACCCTTCTTAACAACAAACCTCTTGATTCTATGGGTAAAATTACCATCCAAGGTTGTGAGTTTTTTCAGGCAGTATCAAACAGGTCAAACCAGTTTGAGTGGTGCTACATTTTTCTCAGCTGGAAGCCGTGTAATACATCAAGCATAATTTCTTGTAATATAGTTTTTCTATCCCTAAGAAACCCAGAATCCATTCTTAATCAAGGCCCACATTGTTCACTGAATTTTTTGATGCCATTGCTTTCTTACTGTAGGAAGAAAATTATTTCATATGTTCTTCACTATCCTTTAAATTAACAAAAAAACAACATTTTTTTCCTATTGAGATAAAAGGGTGGGGAGAAAGACAGTTTGATCCTATCAGAGCTTTGGTGTTTATATGGTTATGATTAAGCGCTTTGGCTAGGTATGGATTCAGAAAAGCTTAAGGTGGAATCACTCTAAGTTACATGGTTTTCTGTAAGTGGCATAGTTTAGATCAGTAGGGCACAGAACACACATTAGCTCTTTGGTGGGGCGGGGGAGAAATCTTGGACTGGGTTCTGACAACTTTAGACCGGTCTGTGTGTGCCAAACTTCTGTTCTGTTATGGGTATAACCCAATTTTGTGTGCCGAACTTCTATTCTGTTATGGTTATAGATCAGTTTCTGATCACTTATACTGGTAAAAGTGTAATGTCTGTACCTGGTCCTTTTGTTCATGTAGCACATACTACTGCTTCAAGCAATGGTTATTCTGGAGTACAGTTAAAATTGACTCAATTAATTAGTTGTTTTGATATTAAAATAATAAGCAGAAGTAAAACTAAAATGCTCTAGTGTTAGGAAGAACACAATACAATATTTAAAAGAAGAAATGAGTCACCTTTAAAGGACAGATTGCAGTTATAATTAATGATAATATTTCAGTCCCATTAAAATAATGAGCAGTTGGATAATGAACTGAAAAGTAAACATCTCCCTCAGTTAGTTCTGGTGGTTGAGATGAATGAGAAA
>NW_005841877.1:1329807-1332801 GCF_000455745.1 Alligator sinensis
GCTGAACTCCAGTTCACCAAGAATTTGCTTATAAAACTTGTGTTTGGAGAGAACAATAAAAATACGTACTTTTATATGTACTTTTAGGTATAATATGAAGTCCTAAAATTAATGTAAAGTAGAAAGTTAAGAGGCACTGGGACCGCTAACTACCATGAATAGTTCATTTCTATCGCTAAATTAGTGCAGTGAAGAGAGATGTGTTAAGGGAGTACAGTAAATAATCCTGAACAGTAAAGAAGTACAGCAATAATTATGATACAATTAAAATATAAAGAGCTAAAAAGGCAAAAAAAAATGCTCATGACTAGCATCAAAACTAAAGGTGGATGTGCTATGCTCCGGCACACAAATGTCCTCCTTTGTGCCTCAGTTTCTTACCTCTAGGAAGGGTAGGGTGTTGAGATATGACTATAATGTGGGCCCAAAAGTACCCAAGAAAGAAAGAAAGAAATCACTTGGGATCAGTAGTGCAAAGTAATTCAATGGGGAAGCAAAAGTCAAGGTAATGCAACAATAATCCTATTAGTTTTGTGTTTGTTTTAATCTGAATGCTTTTAGCTGTTGTATTCCTGAAAAGACAATAGAAGAGATAACATACTTTGTCACTGAGAAAAGCAGGTGTGTTGGGGGAGGGTATGAGGCAAAGTGAGACTATTACAAAAAGAAGTGGAACTTATGTTGCAGAGTCACTAAAGAAGTGTCATCCACGAAGGCCACTGAAGAGTGCTTCTCAACTATCGGTAGCTATTTACAAACAGTCATGGAGAGGCTACTGTTTTTGAGACAGGTTCTTGTTACTGACAATAACACTACATGGTACTTATAGTGTATTTTTCATCTTCAAGGCTCTATAAACATTAACTAATTCTCCCAACACCTTGACAGAGGTTAAGTGACTTGACTAAGGGTGTTGTTACACATTAATTTTAGGCAGCTCTTGCAGCTCTTAACCCCTGGATTGTCTATACATCAGCACCTGAAACTAGTTTAAAGCACACTTTACGTGGCTTAAAGTTATGCCACTCCAGGGCAGGTTTATGTCTGATTATGTTATCTAGCTTGTGTTCCTTTAACATGTGGCCACTCTGCACAGATGAGCCACCCAGATTGAAGTCCCCCAGTATCCCAGGAGGGGCAATGTCCCCTCCCCACCCTCCTGTTCTGTGTCGACAAACTTTCTACACATTGAACTCTACTACCCAGGGGGTGGTTCTAGCACTAAGCCAACTCCCCTCCTACTGCTGTGGGTGTGACCTTCCCACACCCAGGTGGGAACAGCTTTCAGAGCATATACCACCTAGCCAGGCCCCATGACATGGATGGGTCCAGGAGCGTGGTCTAGGTGGAGTTTGGGGAATAGGATAGGGGGCTGGACCGGGTCTCCACAAGCTGGGGCTTCCTTCCCAGTGCAGGGGCAATTGCTTCCTGAAAAGCACCTTCCTTCACCCCTTCCACTTCCCAATCAACCCAGGAAGCACAACCAGGACTACCCACAGTCCTATCCCAAATCCCAATTTATTGAAAAATGAGACCTTCTTTAACTTACTTCCTCTTTATTTGTTTTTAAATTATTTTTTTCCTTTTTTTCCCTTTGTTTTATTTTACCCTTCAGTGGCTGGATTTCTTCATTTCACTACCCTTCCCCTACCCCCATTGCCTTTTTGCCTCCCATTTCATTACCCACTCCCATCCCATTAACTCTTTGCCTCACAACTTCATGTTCCTCCCCTCCCCTCATCCCGCCCCCCCCCCAAATCTAGTGCTCTCCCATCCAGAGCAAGGATAGAAGCCTGTCCTGGCTCACCAGCCCTGTAGTGATAACTCACAGCTGTAGCTCTTAGTTAGGTCTCTACTTGCCAGCCCTCTAGCAGAAAGTCATAGCTGTACAGGCGGGGAACAGTCAGAGAAGGTTTTTAGCCTTAAGGTGTGACTGCTCCAAACTTGAGCTTGCACTAACACGGATCAACATTTGAGCAGCTCAAAATGCACTGTGCAATAAGGCCCTGAGGGAAAAATAAAAACATGGATTTAGAAATTTAAAATGGAATGTGGGAAGAATGCAAAACACAGAAACCATCCTTAGACCCAGGGCTTCCTTCTTCTTGGTGAGTGTCTTGATTTTTAGCCTAGAGAGTCTTGCTCTGAGCTCTTGCTCAGCACCAACTGCTGAAGCTTCCTTAGCCTGACGAAGGGTTTTTGAACCCGAAAGCTTGCTTAATAACTATTCTCCAACCATTTGGGTTGGTCTAATAAAAGATATCAAATTCACCCAAGGAACCTTGTCTGCCTATGTCCTTAGACCAACACGGCTACAACCCAAACCCTTGCTCTAGCTTATGCATTTCAGAATAAATTAAGCTTTAAGGTGATACACTGCCCTGCTTTCTCTTTCTCTTGAATTTCTATACAGTAGAATAGCTGCAACTGAAAAGGTGGGTGAGTATTGCTCCCAACCCAGAAGGTGTTAGCTTAGTATTTAGAGCTTGCTCCTGGAAAGTGAATGATATGGATTTGGACTGCCTTAGACAAGACACCATGACTGTTCTAAGGACTAGACTATGGTATAAAGTGGCTGTGGGGGAAGCAGCATTACCATTAAAAAAGACAAAAGTAACCCCTTCTCCTTTTTTAAAAGACAGGATATGTAGGCCTAGTTGCAGAAACTTCCGTAGAAGGTTCCTGGCCCTATTGTATAGGGTTACCATACATCCAGGTTTTTCTGGACATGTCCCCTTTTTGGACCTTCCAATCTCTGTCCAGGCAATTTTTTGAAATATGAACCAATGTCCAGCATTTTGCTCCACTCCACTGACAGGAGCAGGGGGAGGGCCATTGGAGGCAGTCGGTGTGCATGGATCTGTGCGCATACACGCATGTATGCTGGATGCAGGTAAGTCTATGGAGAGTGGGGGTTGGAGGGCCAGGGATTGGGAACTGTCCAGGGGATGCATGGGGGCGGGGTGTGGCAGGGTGTGTGGAGGGGATGGGTGT
>NW_005841877.1:1332842-1336409 GCF_000455745.1 Alligator sinensis
TTTTTGATGCCGGGGTTAGGGCAGGGCAGGGGGGAGTGGGGGCAGGTGCCTGCCCCTCCAGCAGGGGTAAGGGGCAGCAGGGGCCTTTGAAGGCAGTGGTGAGCTCTGTGGCCTGGCCAGTGCCACGGGAACTGGTACTTTTGCTTGTGGAGCTGGGCTGGCCAGGAGATGTTGCCTGGGTGGAGGGGTGTGACCCAGCCACCTGGTGCAGCACTGGAGCCCCAGCCCAGGGTGGAAGGTGCTACAGGCCTCCCCTCTTCTTTTTCACCTGTGCCAGGGCGGGACTCGCTCTGCCACCACCCACATGAATTGGAGCTGCCAACGCTCTGGCCTAATCAGGACAGAAGCAGCTGTGAGTGAGGGGCACCAGCATGGCCAGGAGGGGCGAGGGATTTTGAGTCAGGAGTGAGGGGCACTAGCAGGGCCAGGGGGCTGTGGGTCAAGAGTGAGGGTCAGCAGCAGGGATTGGAGCCTGTGGGTTGGGACTGAGGGACACCAGCATGGCTTGGGGGGGTGGGGGACTGTGGGTCAGGAGTGAGGGGCAGCTGCAGTGACAGGGAGCTGCAGGTTGGGAGTGAGGGGCCCTAGCAGGGCCAGGGGCCTGTGGGTGAGGAGCATAGGTGGTGGAAGGCTGGGGCTTAGCCCCCCCCGCCCAAATAATTTTGCAGCATCCAGTGGCAGCAGTAGCACCACGGCACTGCCATCCCACTGTGCTCAGCACCACTTGGCACTACCACCATACCCTGCAGCCGCAGCACCACACCCAGGGCCCCTGCCATATGCTCTGGCATGTCAGCCCCACAATGGCCCTCAGCCTCCACAAATAATATTTTCCCCTGCCACTACTGCTGGGGAGTGAGGGGTCCCCGCAATAGGTGTCCTCTTTTTTGGAACTGGAAATATGGTAACCCTATTTGCTGAACCTTATGGTTTTTAATTTTATTGGTATGAATGGTCCTTCTTACTAATATTCCTTCACTATTTCGTACTTGCAAGGTTATTTTTTTAAAGGTAGAAAAAGATTTGAAAATGTTCCTTAATTTTTTCAAGGTTTCTATAGGATGCCTGGGGATTTGCTAAAGTGATAGCAAGAAAATACAATATCACGTTTTAGAGAAACTACTGAAAAAATACCAAGTGGCCTACTTCCCTGGGATTCCCTTCTTAAAAGAGAACTAAGAAATATACATTAGTCCATTACTATGGATCCTAATTTGTTAGCAACATTTTAGATGGTTTTCTACACTTCTAGCAATTTATTTGTACAGTATATCAGTAAATAAGTAATATATATTTTCTTATAAATAATAAAAAGAACACTTTGCAAACACTGATTATTAACCCTCAGAAATCTTTTGAGCACTACAGGGAGGATAAATAAGGCTCATTTCACATACATATAGAATTATGGGAACCTCCAGAATGGAATGAAACAATTGTCTAACAACAGTAAAACAATCCCATGTAACAATACAAAAAGAAGAATAGTATATTTAAATAAATTGCCTTGGGACTTTAAATGGGCAGAACATAATTACTCTATCTGGAGTCAGCTAGCACACTAAAATTAACACCTTTTCTCCAAGGACTGAAAAAAAACCTACTGGTGTTTGTCCAGTGAAATGGGAAGATGCGCTGCATCTCAGATGCTATGCAATGCAATCTCCAATCAGCAGGGGTCAGACAGATTTCTCACACGTTTTCAAACGCTTTAGCTCCCATTCAGTTTACTTTTCCTTATTACTAGTATGTATAGTGTAGCACAGAATACATTTTCAGTCTTTTATGATACTTTCAGTTAAGATATCCAACCATCTAGGTTTGGAATGTTTAAGACTGTAATTATAATTTGGGATATTTGGTACTATCCGGGCCCATCTACACAAGATGCTACTTTGCTGTAGTGACGAGCTACGATTCTGCGTGTCGGCGGGCATGAAACAGGATGCTGATGGTATTGCACAGTAGCATTGAGCTACTGCATAGTAGCTTGTTGCTACTGCGCAGAAGTATAGGAAAGAAACCCGTGCAGTGTTGGGACTGCACAGTAATGCTGGTTACTGCACAGTCATTTAGTAACAACTGTGCAGTGCGGCGCACATGTAGACACGCCCTCAGTGAAGTGCACTGGATATTGCCATTGTTGGCAGGTGTCTATCACTGTCTTTTGGTAGCTTGCAAGAATTTTGCATATCTTGAACCCTGTGCAAAAATGTTCATAGCAAACCAGTAAGTAGGACTTGTTGGTGTGGTCTTATAAATCAAAAGAACCATTGCATTAATTGCAGGCCAGTACATGTATCTCAGGTCTTCCTAAACCTAATGGCATATTGAGTTCATGTCTTTGTTTTGTGGCTAGTATGTGCAGCCACCTTTGTCTCCCAGGCCAAATCCCCATTTGCAGTTGGGCCAACTGGGAAGCAGAGCAAGGCTTGAACTTGCAGCCAAAGCAAAACAAGGTTCTTTGGGTGAGTCTGATATCTTTTAGTAGACCAGCTTAAATAGTTGAAAGAGCACATACCAACTGCACATGCTTCCTCAGCCTGACAAAGGGTTTTTAAACCTGAAAGTTTACTAAGAATTTTTTTCCCCCGCTATTTAAGTTGATTTAATAAAAGATATCAGATTCACCCAAAGAACTTGGTCTGCCAATGTCCTTAGACCAACATGGCTACAACCTACACGGTCTTAACATCTTCGACACCTTAGCATCTGTGCTAGCAACCTCTATACCACAAAAATGTTCAGTAATAATTCTGGATGCCATCAATTATAATTTTGAAAGCTTTTCATCCCAGGACTCTAAAATACAGCTCAAGATATATTTAAGAGGTCTCAGAATTAACTCTAAAAATAGAATGGGCATTTGATATGTTTGGTCCTCATGTCAGGGACTCTGATCAAGCAGGCCTGACTGGGCCAAGCATGTGAGTTACTGCACCTGCCCCTGATCCCTGGCTAATGTGACTGACCCAGTTCTCTGCAACCAGATTGGCTTCTGAAAGCAAAACTCACCCCTTTTAGACACACTTGCAGCCTTAGGCTGTGGGCACACCTTCACATAGCCTCAGTCTGTTCCAGCAAGCCTCGTGTTCACAGCTCTCCCTGATTCTCCTGACTTCTGACCCAGCTTTGGCTTTACCTGACCTTGATTTTGGATCTTCTCTGAAACTTGGTGCTGGTTCTGCTCTCTTTGCTTTTTCTGGCATCCTGACTAGGCTTAGCTTCCTTGACCTTGATCTCAGATGTTCCCTGGAACTCAGCACTGGCTTTCTGGCCTCGGCTTACATCTCAGAGTACGTCTCTAGGATCTCCCATCTTGACTCCAGTAACCTGTGTGCCCACCCTGCTGACCTCCTAGTTGCCCCCCGCAAGGCCTAGCCAAAGGCTGCCTATGTCATGGGCAAACCCTCCTGCCTCACTTGTTAAGGTTGTGAAAAAACACATCCAAAGCTTACCTCACTCAGTGATGTGCCACATCCCTGCTTCCAACATTGAAGCCACACTCAGGGGCTTCATTTCTACTTCTCCATTCTAGCTGATTACGCCCTTCTGCCTTTCAGGAAT
>NW_005841877.1:1336471-1355104 GCF_000455745.1 Alligator sinensis
ATGCCAATCTCCCCCTATTCAGTACCCTCACATTTCCTGAAGACTCAGTATATCATATTCTGGTACCAATCCATTTCTTTCCCATATATATGAGTTAGGCTGCTGCATTCCTCCCAGGCACTCCTTGGAATGCTTTTGTCTGTTGGTCCCCTTATCAACACTTCACATTTCAGATAGTTCTATCCCTGCATATCATCTGGTCTAATCTTCAGCATTTCTCTTGATGTTAGCCCACCAGGCAGGGAGAAGAGGGACATATGTATGGTCAGGAGAAAGACAGCAAACTGACTGGACAATGGCTCAGTGAGATAGATAGAGCCCTGTAAAGGCAAGGGGCCTAATGTCTAGTTTAGACCCCTGACCCTAGTGGAGAAGAAACTATCTCTATGCTGTTATTTCAATTTTTATTAATTAAATGCAAAGTACATCCAGCCAGTTTCAAAAGGAGGGATGAAGAATACTCTGGGCAATACCTTGTCTGTAGGCTAGTGGTTAGAGCAGGTTTTTAACAGTCAGAAGATTCAGGTTTGACTCCTTGTGCGTGAGTGTACTAGACACCAACTCTCCCACTCCCTGGGCAAATATGCTAACCATTAGGCTATTTGGTTGAATGGTAGGAAGGTCCTCCACCCCTCTTTCATTTTCATAAAGTATGCGGAGAGGGTGATCCTATTTCACAACATAGTGACAAATAGTGCATAAGTGCCCAAAATTGCTGCAACATAGTTGCATAAGTGCCACTGAGGTGCATGAAGCTGAAATACGATTTTGCCCATAAAGGACAAATGAAAGTATATCTGGTATGAATTTTTGGACAAATAAGTATTTGCACTAAACACATGACATTTTGGTTCACTGATATTTTCACTGATAGCCAGTGGCCACTTGAATGCTTCCTACCCCCACACAGGATTAGTAGTGTCATTAGGGATGAATGAGCCTCAGGTGCCGACTTAAAGGGGGAGATGTCTTGGGGTGTCTGCACCATGACAGTAGGAACTGCTGCTGGGTGTAAGGGCATCATGCCAATGCTGTAACAGCTGCAGTAGGTAGGTAGACTCCTACTTTGACCCACTTAGTGCAATCACCACCAAATTTCCTCCTGTTTATTGTTGTTGGTGAGGGGAATTGTCAGCACTAGTTGGTGGAGACAAAAAGCGCTGGGGATAAATGTTGGAATATAGTTGAGGGAAGCGGCAGTGGAACTGGCAGAACGCAGTATGCCCAGGGCATATTAGATACATCTCTGCACAGGATCACCCTTACATTTACCAGCGAAATGAAAACACTGAATCTTAGCCCAGAAAACCTCACAAATCGTTTTTGGTCCTTTCATCCAGCTCTAGACATAGCTGTGTTATTTTGACAAAGCTATTCTTTGGACCAGAAATCATGTATTTATGAAGGATTGTACAGCACACATTATAGTAGGTCCCAATTCAGAATGGGTTTCTGGGTGTCCCTATAATATAAATATACAGTGAAATCCTGCCCCAACTGTAGTCAATAAGAGTTTTGTTACTGAATCCCATAGAGACATAAATTCATCTGATAAATAATAAGATGAATTAGAGCAAAAACAGCCAATATTACTATAGAACTGAACAGAAAAATAGTGCAAGCAGCTTCTATCATTGCCTCTGAAATCTGATTTAGACTTGCTATGAACAAGTATTTGAAAGAGAATAAGGAGCAGGTTTAGGTTATTACAAGACTCAATTTTTCTTCTTCAAAAAGAACTTGCTTTCATTTAGTGCTTAGGAAACTGAGGCTTGATCCAAAGCCCATTGAAATCTAAGGGATTTTATTCCACTTGTTCTCTGGACTCTGGCTCAGGCTCTTGATTTCTAAGAGATTATAATAGTCTCTTGCTTTTGTAAAACCTAGTGTTGTTTTGGCATCTATTGTTTTCCTGCTTATCATTATATTTTCAGAAACAAAGGATTAAAGATTACGAACAATGCAGGAAAAAATGGATTATAAAGATGACAAGAATGATAAATCATGTCAGTGTGTGTTATGAAAGCTCCTCATACTGCTCATGTAAGCTAGAGGGCCACTGTCTACATCACCAGAATGCAAACGTTTTCGGCCACAATTTTAAAAAGAGGCACTTATCAAGCTATGCATTGTTCAATCACACAAATACTTTTTTTCAGTTACCAGAAAGATATTTTGCTCATGTCACATTAGAATCACAATGCCATCTAAGTCAAGGCTAAGCCGATAGCAGAGTGATGAGCATCCTATCTGAATGTGTCTTATATATATAGCTGTGGTACAAAGCATCACTTTATCTTTATACATACGCTAGATGTTTGCTGCAATCATGCAGCAATGCCATTTCCAGCATTAAAACAAGTAGCAGAAACACTTGTAGATTGGAATGCTAAGATCAAAACAAACAAACAAACCTCCACGTAGGAGCTAAGCCCTTTCAGTATGTGTTGTACCTTTTCTTCACATACACAAAAAAGACATTGAATAGACTGTTTGATATTTAATATGAATGCAGCTGTTTAGATATTTGTTTGGTCTGTCACTGGATTTTTTTCATTAAAAATATGTGGTTAACAGCAGCCAACTGATTTGCATGTGTGTGTTTCTGATTTGTTCACTGCTATGCCTCCTGTGTCCTACATCTTAATCACATCCAGGCACCCGCCCCATTACATTACCAGAAGGGAAGTGATGGACATCCCTTGACTCTCTTCATGACCCCCTGATAATCCTGTTTCACACACAGGCTCCCTGCTGTATGAAACACAAAAGCTGCCACTGTAGTTCTTTACTTCCAGTCGATATTCTGACAGACTTGATCTAGCAAATTAGTATGCTGTGGTAGGGGCACGACAAAAGACCCTTTTGACACACTCTGAATCGATACAAAGGCCAACAGAGAGCCATTTCACTGCAGTTCTGTTATTTTTCCCCTTTTGATGACCCTTCTCTCTCTCTTTTTTTTAGCTTGTATGACCTTGTCAGATTTAAAAACATAATGTTAGAAAAGTCATCCTGGCATGAAGAAAAAAAATCTAAACATGCTGAAATTCAAAAATACCAGGGTAAAATTAAAATACAGCTGGATCAGAGGAGCAGTGATTTTGCTTGTGTAATTTTATTATTTGTCTTTCATAGTACAGAAATCTCTTCATGCTTCAAATGTCAGCATATATAAGTAAATAGACCTAGTTTGCACCAATAGGCATGAGCGTTGTTTTACATCTGATTACTATTTTTCTTTACTTTAAAAACTGCACAATATTTTATAAGATCAAAAATGGAGATTTTATTCATGTTTCTTTTTATATCAGGAGGCTCATGTATATGTACTCCTTATAATATGTTCATATATATATATAGTGATAGTATAGTGTGCATATATATATATATATATATATATATATAGTATAGTAAATATATAATATATGTATATGTATATGTGTGTGTGTATTGCTACAGAGTATACTAGTTGTTTAGCATAATGTGATTGATGTCAGTGCGAATCAAGCTTAAATTTGTAAACAGAAGCACTTAAAATTAAACAAATGTTGCCATGGATTTTTGAACTATATATATAAAATAAACAAATTAAACGCTATATATATAGTTCAAAAATCCATGGCAACATTTGTTTAATTTTATACACACACACACATATATATACATATGTGTGTGTGTGTATGTAATTTAAAAATCCATGGCAACATTTGTTTACTTTTAAGCGCTTCTGTTTACAAATTTAAGCTGGATTCACATTGATATCAATCACATTATGCTAAACAACTTGTATATTCTGTAGCATTTAATATGTATAATATATAGAGAGAGAACGGCTAACATTGTTTCCCAAACTTTAGCTAAAGATAAGTATGTTTACTTTTTTAACAATCCTGACTTCTTAGTAAAGGAACTGCAAAATTAATTTGTCTGACATTTTTAATCGCATTTTTCATGTATTTCTCTATTTGCAATGCAAAAATTATGCAACCTGTCCTTTATGGGCCACATTTTGAGTAGCCTCACATCCTCAGCAACCTCACAGATTTAATGTTGGTCCTGTGTGTTTAATAAGAGAGATGTAAGTGTTTCTTCTTGGAAAAAATACATAAATATTGATCATATCTGTTGATCCCCAAGTAAATGCTTAATGTATAATTACATTGAAGTATATGCAGATGTTAGAACTTTACTTCATTATCATCTTAAAGGTATAATTATGGAGATTATAAGGCCTAATTCACTTAATTTATGTGCCTTTTATACAGCCTTTACACAACAATCCATCCTCTTGAGAGAGAGATGAGCACTGAAATCATGTAAATTTTCTTTTTCATAATCACAATCTAAAAAACCCCCACTTGAATCCACTATTCTAACCTAATCTTCAAATTTTAAGTGTTCAAGATGAAAGAAAACTTAAATCAACAAAAAATGAGACATTCCCGATCTAGAAAACTTACTGCAACCTGCAAAGAAACATTTTCCAAAATACAGGTGCACAGATGACTCCTAGTATTTGCTGTACTGTATGTACATTTGACCTCTGCAGCACTTCAGCATTTTTCAACACATAAACTATTTTCTCTTAAATAGAACAACTATATAGACACAGGGGATAAAGCATATTGTGTAAGAAATTTAGGCCACTTCAGACAACTCAACTTGAGAACACTGAGACAAAATTATACCAGCTGTTCCAATTCCTTCTGTAGTATCTTAGACAAATGTCTGTGTGTGCGCAGGTGCGTGTGTGCATGTGTGCATGTGTGTGCGCATTTGCATGTTTCTGGCCCTACGTATATCAAGCCCTGTGCATATATATAAAAATAGGGCCAGATAGTCAGTCAGGTGGTGTTAATTGCTAGTGAAGTCAGTGAAGCTTTGCCAATTTATGTCAACTGATGATTTAACCCATAGGCTGGGAATACTGTATTATTTAAAAGCATATAATACTACATTGTCCAACAAAGAATAATATTATAAACATAATACAAATGTGCATAACAAAAACAACCCTTAATCTTCTTACTGTATTATCCACATTCATATGATCCTCATGAAATCCACATTTACAGTGCAATATGTTGCACAGTAATTCCAGGTCATTATGCTAGGATATACAGGATACAGACTGTACCTCTTTCCCATCCTTATAAAAACGCTATATGTGCAGTTATTAAAAAGCAGTCAAAGCTAAAAAATCCAGCCTGACTCCCTTCAAGAAGCAGCAATGTGATGAGAAAAATTATCCTACTGGGATCCTGATTTATTTTGATGTGATACAGAAGAAAAAAAGTATACATATCATGCCAAGATTTACAAGTAACCGGTGATTTTAGGTCCCTCACATTTTGGAGGTCTCACTAAAAATTTGAAGACTGGATGCTCAACAGTTTCTAAAAGCTAGGCCTAGTTATCCCATTTTGGATGAGGTGCCTCAAATCAATACTCGCTTTTCAAAATCTTGGCTTATTGCTATATTTGTGCTTTGAGATAAGGTGAAAGCAATAATTGTAGACAGCTCTGCTTAGAGGCAAGCAATAGTGGAGATACTTCCTCAAGTGTGGTAATTACCATACAAATGTCCATACTTACTTTCTTTGTTTCTCAGAGCCCTGCATCACTAGTATACTAGAACATTTCTATTGCTATCAGATGACAGAACCTAAGTCTGTTTTCTGATTGCTGATTCCCACAAATTTCTCTTTTCCCAAGTTTAATAGGGCTGATCCTGCTTTAAATCCACAGGTGTCATCCATGCTGTAATTGTTTATGTATTTCACTACTGTTGCTTCACTTGTTATTGGAAAGAATTTTGGGATACTGGGAGCCTGCAAAGCATTATGTAAAAATCAGTACCATATTTTATTGAATACAACAGGCCCTAAAATATAATATGAACTTTGTTTTTAAAAAACAATGAATGAAGAAAAAAATAAAACAGAACGGAGAAGGAGATAAAAAGCAAAAAACTATACATATACATACTATACCATAAATGATATATAGTATATATACTATATACTATAGTATATATATAATTTTTGCTATGATTTTGTAAAGCAACTAGTACAATGGAATCCTGGTTCTTACTACAGCCTCTGGATCCCATTCTGAAAAAATATGGGGTGGAGGAGGAGGGACAATTGCCCAAGTTATAGCCGACCATAAGATTAAATTTGTTTCCTAGAAAACACTCAGCTTTGCCTTTAACAAATCCCCTGATTTCAAACCTCACCTTCCCTAAATAGAATCATATCAGTACTTCAACATACGATATAAAGACTCAGCACTCTGTCAAGAGGAAGATAGAGCAGGGATTACTCCTCTGATTCCCATGCAATTCATCTGCCTAAAACAATTCAGAATATGTGGGATCCAACCAAGTGTTGTGGAAGCAAAATGAGAAATGCTCTCACATTTTCTGCCAAGACTCTTAAGAGAAATAATTCAACTTTATATTGTACTGTAAATATAATATACCTACCAGTCGACCTCAAGCCCTGTAGGCGTCAGCCTCAACTCTGTTATCAAGTAGCAAAACAATCTATTTCCTTATGAGATTTTAATCTTTTAAAATATTTTTTTGCAGTGTGGACAAACTTTGACTTCTTTGATTGATGCAAAATTGCACCTGTCTGACTATTGCTCTTCTCAGCAAGTACTTGGCATTCTGTGGTGGGTGACAGAAACACCTCTACTCCCATAATTCATTGCATTTTAGACAGATCTGTTTCAAATTATGTTTCCCAACAAAGTATTAGCTTCCATCCTCCATGCTTTCCTAAAAAATGTGAAAGAGGTCCACCAAAAATGAATCCATGCTCTTGTGCTGATTTAACCTCAGTAAAATACACTGACTTCAGGGCAGTTAGTTGTTCTGATTTATCCTGACTTGATATCAAATCAGACCACCTTATACTGCCTGATAGCTAAGATAGAGGCACTAAGTTTTAACTAGCATAAAAAAAGAACCAAATAAAATGTGGGCCATATGCTGAAGACTCTACTCAGTCACAATTCTCTTTGACACTATATATGAATAAAGGATATAGGATCCAGCCCAAGAAATTTAATACCTTTCATGTCATATTATGGCTGAAAATGTTATTATATGTCCCAAGTATTAAACTATATTTTCAAAAGGTTTATCATTTAATGCTACTTATTCATGTTTACCTGTTAATTTACCTGAATTTTTGTTTTTACACACTTCATTATATAACCTCATAGTTCACACTCCTCACACTGCTCACATAAAATAGTCACAGAGAAGCCATTTCACTAATTCTAGGCATGCCTCTGAAACACTATTCTTCAACAACAACAAAAATCTACCAGTGGTGAGCAGACAGCCACATCACCAGGTCGGTTTAATTTACTCTGAGAAAGGTTAACCATCATGTCTCCCTCAAGATTTTTAGAACATGATGCTAAAAATGCCAGTGGCTTTAGTTCTTCACTAGTGTTCCCATCATGGGCACTCTACTGGTTGCAACATCTGCAGGAAATTTACCAATAAAAAGAACAGCAAGGAATTCTTTCATTTGTAATAGGAATGTTCTTCCACTTCAGCCTCACTAAAATAGTAAAAAAAATATTTTAGTCTCCTTTAAGATGATCCAGTAGCTGGCATAGTATGTGGCAAGCTCAATATCAAAGTTGATTTATAGAGAACCATTTAGAAACATAAAGAGAAACCAATAACTATTTAAAAGCCAAACATCCAGGAAGAGCTCATCATTTGACTTACAGTACCAAAGTCTCAGCCCGTGGAAATCAACTTACAATGAGTTACACCAGATGAGGCCACAGCATGTAATGTGCCAGCATAGCCAGGAGGATGGAGCAATATCTTCTGGAGCAGAGTTGTGAGTTCAAACATGACACTCAGACTTTAGCCATTGTGACACTAATGAGAGGAAGATATGTTGTTAGGCTTCAGTTCTTGAGTCTGAAATGGTCGATCCCTCTGTTTATTTCTGTGCAGCAGGTTGGCTGGAGGATAAAAAGTACCATTGTCTTCTTTCTAAACAGTGGCATGGGTGATACCTCACTATCCTTTCAAGACTTTCCCTTGTTATTATCAATATGATACTCCAGGGTGACTGCCAGCATGTTAAAGAGGGTATAGCCCATGCTGCATATGTTTACATATTAAATTCACTGCCATTACTCCATGTTAGTAGAAAGAAATTTGAGATACTGGGAGCCTGAAAATAAGTACCATGGTTTCTTGCATACAACATGCACCAGAATATAATACTAACTTTGTGTTTAAAAGGCACCAGAATATAATACTAACTTTGTTTTTAAAAGGCAGAATGAAGGTGGGGGGGAGGGGGGAGATTTTTCCAGAGTTATGACTACACAGAGCAGAGTCTAATTTTCAGTTGACTCACCTTCTCTTCCTGCTTAACTAAAGCTGAAGCCAAAGAGCTAAAGAGTTTCCAAGGCTGTGAAATAGGAAGAGGGAGGCCAGCAGACAGTAAAATTCCCCTAAGAAAGGTTAGCTTAATTAGTATAATATCAAGAACATTAAAGAGGAAAGATGGTCATCAGAACCTGTGGAATGAAGACCACTGTGCCATTAAGTCAACTGACTCTCTCAGGTGTCTGAATAGTAATGCCACAGCTGCTGCATTGTGGGGTAGGAATCAAAACAAGGTGCTTCTATCCCAGGCAGAAAATAAGATTCCCTGCTTAATACACACCCCCCAGTTTTAGGAAGCTGATTTTGGAGGAAAAGTGTATGTTTAATGTGAAAAAAGCAGTATTGTTCTACTCTACTAGCTTGATTCTATAAATTTGGTTTGCTAAGCACCTTGTGGATCTGCTACAATTACTCTGAAATGCCATGTATCAGTTTACAACATTGTTACTACTGTGAACAGGACTTACCATCTTGAATTGTCTTACTCTAATTATAACTAACCTCTCTGTCCATCTTCATATCCACATTACATAAGGATAAAACTGTTATTAACTTTAATGTGTTTTCTTTCACTTGTGCTCCAACTAGTGAATCTCCACTCATTGTAACATTCATGGGAAATTAAAAAACAAAAACAAAAAACAGCACAGACAAGGCTTGTAAAGTTTAAAGAACATGTAAGTTGAGGAGAACATCACAAGAAACAAGAAAAATCAAACTGAGCAACACAGATGGAAAGGAATCATGGAATTATAGGAAAGTAGGGGTTGAGATGACCTCAGAGGCACACCCACACATGCAGACATGCATTTGCAGCAGCTCAAGTAGCAGTGGCATAAATTTGTGCCTCAGCACATGTGCCTGAACGTATACTTTGGTGTGGAGCAAATTGTGCCACTTGGGGCAAACTGACCCTGCCGAGCCTGCCCTGGATCTTCAGCCACAGTTAAAAGCTGGGGCCAGCACCTGTGTGGGAGTGAATGTGGGGTTGTAGAGGTGAGGTTTGTAGGGAGGTGTGTGGGTTTTGTGGGTGGTTTGTAGGGGGGGTTGTGTGAGGATGTGGGGGGTTGATATGGGGGTGGGGGATTTGTGGGAGGGTTGTTGGTTCCTGGTGGGGTGGGATTTGTGAGTGGATTGTGGGGAAGATTCATGGGGGGGGCACCATATGCCCTCCCACCTGCCCCCCCCCACATGGCACACAGCCCCTGCTGCTGGCAGCAGCAGCAGGTCCTCAGGGCGCTTATGGCCCACTTCAGGCAGAGCCCTCCTGCAGTGTGCAGAGCTGTCTGAGTCCTGGGGGCTACATATGGTGCACAGGGCTGGCCTGGCCTGCTGGCACACTCCTTCAGGCAGGAATGGGCTGGCTCCTGCCACCACTTGGGGGTTCCCGGCATTGCAGGCAGGAGCCATGTGCCATTGGCCCAGTACAGCTCCTGCCTCCACATGGCCCATGTGCCATCAGGCCAGGTCAGTTCCTGCCTCCACATGGTGGACACATGGAGGTAGGAACTGCCCCGGCCCAATGGTGCCTGATGGCATGCCAAACCAGCCTGATAGTCAGTTCTGTGAGCCACATTTGGCCCCCGGGACTCAGACGGCACTGTGCGCCACCAGAGAGCTGTCTGTAGTGGGCCACGATTCTGAGGGCCCACTGCTGGCTGCTGCCACTGGCGGCAGGGGCTGTTCACTGTGGGGGAGGCAGGCAAGTCCCCCCACCCCCACACAGTCCCCACACCCCAAGGTCCATGCTTGCCAGAGTCGTCCATGGTCCATGCCGCAGTCTCCAGGTCCTCCTGACCCTGCTACTGGCTTAGATCTGAGAGCATCCAGGGACATGGGCACAGCTGGACCCTGTGCCTGTCTGCAAGGCAGCCTGCCTGGTCCAGGCTCTGCAGCAACCCCAACAGAGCCTGGGTCCCGGTCAGTTCTGAGCCAATACTGCCATCCATGCCCCACTTCTATTTCTTCCAGCACACTGAGGCAGCATGCTGGAGCAGCAGGGGCATGCAGCAGGCATAGAGATGCTCTGGCCAGGTGCTAGAGCTTTTCCTTGTAGGACCCAGCCTCCAGTTGCTTCCAAGCACACTCCAGAAGCACGCTCTGCACCACTTCTTTCCAGCATGTTTTCTTTTGACACTGGGATTCTGTGTTGCATATTTGCAGTGCAAGGAATATATTTTAATTTGTGGATTGCCTTCTGGGGATTCTCAAACTGCTTTGAGATGCCACAACAGACATGTGCTAGCTCATGTGGATGCAGCCCAGGAGGACCAACTCCCTGCTTAAGCCAGGGTCAACTTTGTCTAAACCAGCCAAGACATGTGCTCTTAATTATGTCTAAGGATGGAGAATTTTCATTCAAATGCTCTTAGTTTGCATGTGTCTGTAATGTGTGTAACTAATAAGCCTCTTCAATAAAGGATCAAAAAATCATAGAAAATTAGGGTTAGAAGGGACCTCAGAAGTTCATTTAGTATAGCCCCCTGCTCAAAGTAGGACCATCCCCAACTAGATCATTCTAACCAGGCCTTGTCGAGCTGGGCCTTAAAAACCTCCAAGGATGGAGACTCCACCACCTCTCTAGGTAACCTGGGTCTTCACCACCCTCGTAGTGAGAAAGTTGTTCCTAATATTCAACCTAAACCTCCCTTGCTTGAGACAATTGCTGTTTGTTCTGTCATCTATCACCACTGAGAGCATGGATGTTGTAAAATTTGCTGGAACATAGGGATAGAGCAGGTACACTGTCTCCAGACATGAGATTAAGCCTTGCTCTGGGATCCTGCAGGTTGACCCAGAAGTAAAGGGTGTCTGTACCCAGAAGTAAAGGCTGGGGGTTCATTTCATACCAGTACTTGTGTACTTCTAGGTGCAAAAATTGGCATGCCATAACAATGCTAGTACAATGGAATATTTCATGTAAGCGGGCCTTTTATTATTTTATGTAATTAAGAATTCAGCCCTCAATCCCCTGGCTGCTAGGGGTGTGCAAAGCGGGTCCTATTTGATTCGGATTGGATTTGGCCCAAATCAGGGACAGTGATTCGATTAGTTGATTTGGATCACTGTTCCTGGTTCGATTTGGCCGAATCTGAATCTGAAGATTCGATGCTGATTCGGAGAATCGGCGATTCGGACATAGACGCAGCTTTAAATGTTTTTTTTACATACCTCAAGGTACCAGTGCAGCTTGTAAATGCTGCGATGCTGGGGCACATGGAGCATGCCACAGGAGTGCAGGGGGCCCTCCATGTGCTCAGCGGTGAACCTGGAAGTGGACTGGAAGTGCTTCTGGTCCACTTCTGGGTATGCTGCTGAGCACACTGGGGATACTCCATGCACACTCCATGCTTCTGTGGGATACCCCATGCACCCCAGCACTGCAGCATTCATGAGCCGCCTGGTACCTAGAGGTATGTAGAAAAAACATTTAAAGCTGTGACTGCGTCTGAATCTCTGAATCTTTTTGAACCTCTCTGAATTGATTCAGAGGGTTCCGATTCAATTCAGAGAGATTAAAGGGTCTCCTGATTCAATTCAGATTCAGAGATTCAGCCACCAAATCGGGCTGAATCTCTGCCAAATTGAATCAGAGACTGAAGCTTTGCACAGCCCTACTGGGTGCTTTAAGTTGCTGGCAATAAATATGCTCTAAGACTCCCCCAAAATGTCCCTCTGATTTGACATTCTGAATGTTTCTAAGATGAAAAAAGAAGAAAAGGAGCCCTTCAATTCTCTTTTTACATCATTATAAAGAAGCAACAAAGGAAAAAAAGCAGAAAACTAATTGAAAAAAAAATTCCTTGTCAGGTCACCTTTAAAAGTTTGTGCTGCCTTTCATACAAAATTGTACTTATGCTCACTTACTAATCTCCTCACATATTACAGATTTCACAAGTGACTTGTGATGCTGAATTGCTGTAGTTGTTTGTACAATTCTCATGTTATTAATTGTTTGTCCCTTTCCTTTACACAAATTGGAGAGCGCACACTTTCAAAGTAACTGTCAAAAGTATGACTCATCTGGCAAGTCAGTAATTACATTTTATGAAGTAATGTGCCAGAACACAGAAAAGTCATAAAATTTGTATGAAATTTCAGGACGTATGAACGTGGATTTCTATCTACTATTTTACCAAAACCAGTTCAAATGTCCACAAATCTCACTTCCAGACATAGAATGAAATATATAAATCTGTTGCTTAACTAAAAAAGAAAGAATTCCACTACAGAAATGTGTGAGAAAGGGACTCTCAAACACTGGGACAAAAATGTTAATGTACACTTTAATGTATCATATTAAAATAATAATATTCCTGTAGTTTGTGTATCCAGAAATACTAGGAGAGAAACACGGATTTCTTTTGCTTCTCATATATTTTGCCTTTGCTGCTCACATTTCTTGGACCATCAGAGCTACAACACTAGAAACCTACCAGAAATACCAGGATAATAATGAAGTTTGCTTGTTATTGTTGTTAAGACAGATATTCATATATACAGCATCCACACAGAAAATCTACAGCATAGATTCCTATAGTCTGTATTGCATTAATTGCAGTTCTAGTTGTGACGTCATTCTCTCGGCTAGCACTGTGTATGGAACTGGTCAAAACATTTGTCTTTGCTGTTTCAGGCAAAGATCTAGACACCATAGCTGGGGGAAGCAGCAATCTATGAATCAGGTTCAAATGAGGACACATCACACATCAACTAGTAAATAACACAGCATTTCAGCATGAAACTTATCAATCAATGAATGTGTACTTCTTTCTCTTTATATGCAAACATTTTTGTTTCTTTGTAAGCATAGCACTGAGGCTGGTATCTAGTCTGTGTGATTAATTGCTTTTCAGTTCTGGTGTCAAACCAAAATATTGATAGAAAACATGGTTCCGTCTGAATCAAAATGAACATTTCTCTCACAAGAATAATCCCCTGAAATTAAACTTGTTTTGTCTCAAACAAAATATTATCTTTCCATTAGAGAGATTTAAAAAAACAAACAAAAAAGAAGAAATGAAAAAGGTCTAGTCCAAAGCACCGCTGATAAACAAAAAATGAAGATGCATTGGCAATGAGAGGTCCTGCCTCTCATGTCACTTCAAACCTATAGTCCAGTACTTATGGCATGTGGGGAGGCTAGCATCACTCTGCCTGAGGACATCTGGATTTTTTGTAATAAGTGGTTTTCAATTTCTCCTGCTAATGCCATAGTATACAACACTTAACTATTCATGAGAATAGGAGAAGTGTTCCACCTTTCAAGATGAGCAACCTAACTACCAGGCTATGTCCATTCTTTCAGGTCTAACTATAATCAAACTTGGCACCTCATAGAGAAAAATGTCAAATACTGAAATATATATTTTCCTGCTGTGGTACCATGGCCTATCCTGTGGCTGATCTTTTGTATGCTGTTCTTTCTGACGCTGGCTGCTGGGTGAGTGTAGGATTGTGTCATGTTGTTGACTAGCTTGCTTTCACCCCTTAGCATAATATCTTGGAACTATAAAGTATTTTCTCACATTTATCTCCTTTCTTTATAACAGTGTTTCTCAACCCGTGGATCACGACCCACAAGTGGGTCGCAAGAATATATGAAAGGGTCATGAACAAACTTTAGAAATGAATCAACAAACTTTAACAATGAATCCTCCTTTAAAGAAGAAAAATATGGGAAACACTGGTTTTTCCCTTGCAGGCTGGCAGACTTCCATCCTGCGAGGGGCTGCTTGGGGCCCCCCATGCCCCACATACCCATCCCTGCCCCACACACTGGGGGGGGCTGGGGCGGGGGGCAGTGGGTCAGGAGTGAGGGGCATTGGGTCGGGACTGGCTGTTTACAAATGGGTCCTGGTACAAAAAAGGTTGAGAACCTCTGCTTTATAACATGTGCCATGATTTCTTATCATCTCCCTTCACATTTCCACTAGAAAATCATGTCTTCATAATGGGATTTCATCATTCCATCCCCTCCTACTGTGTTGACCCAAAGATAGAAATAAAGAAAACAGGGAAAGGTAACAAGACTTGCTCCTAACAATAAGGATAAGAAGTTTTTTAATTTAACCTCTGTCCTCAGAGACACCAGCTCTGTTTGGTTATTGTCATTTCTCAATGTACAATTAGGTACTAAATGCTGTACGCTTTTCTCATGTCATTGCTATGTCATTACAAACACTGTATCTTACACGTATCCTTAAAAACATAGTGTCTTCATCAAGCATCTCGCAGACAGAAAAAGGAAAATTAATATAACCAGAATATTTCTACATTTTGTTTCTAAATTTTGTAACTTCATCCGTTCTGGGGATTGGGAAACTGGCTGAGGAGTTTGTCATAGCATGGCTTCATTGCAACCATATCTTATGGCACCACTGTGGGGGAGGAAGGAACTAATAAAGAGACAGAATATCCTGCAAGGTAATCTTAGGACTAAAGGCCAAAAAAATTGGAGGAAACTTCACTAAGTTTCCATTATGGAGTTTCTTTCCTTATGCAGATAGCCACATATAAACATATACTTAGAGGGTTTCTGGGGGGAGTGGGGGAGAAGGGAGAGGGACTGGAGTAGTGGGGGAGGCAAAGGAACAGAGTAAAAAAAATAATGTTGACTTCCGTTTGTTTTGTGTTCATTTATCTGAGGCCAGCATTTTTCCGTAATATTTTAATACTTTTGTTGGTTCCATAGTTTAGAAAATGTATCCAAGAACAGTCTTATTTGGCATAAATAGCACATCAATTTTTCTCTTGTTAAGTACTCATTTTTAATTTCTAGGAATTAGAAGCACTATGAAAGTCAGTTCCCTTCTCAGCTGAGATCATCTGCAAATACAGTATGCACTGTAGACAATGGACTGTGGACTGGATAAAGAAAATACTTCTATGGTCCCAATCCTGCAGTTGTTTCTTAAACAAAACTTGTTGCAATCAATGCCAGAGAAACAGAAAAAAATGTGTGGAAAGATTATGCATAAAAGGAGCTGAGTTCGTGAGCTACTTAATTTACATCAGTTGAATCCTCTGGTAACAATTTTCCTTTTTTTAAATAATTTTCTTTGAAAGCAGTGCCTGCCTACTAAACAGTTCCCAGTACATACTTTGGCTCTTTTGGTAAATTGGGCTAACTTGTTACACTGTAAGAAAAAAAATTCTGATTATAGACAACCGAAATCTGGTTTGCAATGTCTGGATATGATTTCTTCAGACAACAATTATTCATGTATTTTAGACTCTCACATATATACATTTTATTTTTGCTCTTTCTTTTCTTTTCTTTTCTACCCATATGTCATACCAGAGTGCTCCCTTGACTTTCTGTACCTCCCAGCCATAAAACTACACTGTTATAGTACTATTTTTGGGGGTTTTTTGAACATGACATCTTTATATAAAAGTTAAATGTGTACCTTTTACTGTACTGGAAAAATCACTTAAAAATATTAATATTAGTGCTTACTAGGCTATTTCTTCCTCAGATCATACAGAGGGTATGCCTAATACTGTTATAGAAGAGTGTTTTCGGGAGGCATCAGTTATGTGGCACAGTTCCCATATACCTTTATTTGCCTCTCAGTATTGCCATAACACTGAAAAGGCCGACGTTATAACGGGGAAAGGAAGCTTGCTAAGAACTTTCCAACTACTCGGTTAGTCTAATAAAAGATATCACATCTACCCAAAGAACCTTGCCTGCCAGTGGGGAAAGGAAGCTTTCAGTCTTGACTAATATTCAGGTAAATAATATCTGTGCAGTTTGTCAGCATACCATATTCAATCAGTAGTATAAAAATGTGTTTTCTCTTCCCCAAGACATACATTTGCAATGGCGTTTTGTTTTTTTCCATAGTTTAGAAATAGTCTTCTTTTGTATGTATAGTCATGTTATTATAACGCTTGGAAATAATTTCAGATTTTCTACTGGTAGCATGAAAATTCACACTTGATCAAGTAGAAGATCATTTTTATTGCTCATATTTTCTTTCTACATCTGAATCATTAGAATCAATTTAAACCTGCAAAACACAGTCTAAGCCTTCTGCATTGCTCACATGAGTAGTACAATGAACCAGGGCTCTTTGTGAAAGTAAGACATTGGAAGCTTTGGGCCCTTTTTACGCATCTTGGTTTTGGTGTTATGGTTTTGATGGAACTGTACGACTCTCCACATTACTATATTTGAAGAAAAATGTTTTCTGAATGTTTTATTATCATTATATTTACATAACAGCTGAATTTTAAAATTATTGGAATAAACTGTACTGTGAAATATAAAATTATAAAACGAAACAGTGAACTGCTAGTGCTGTGTTCTGGAAACACACATAGCATGAAATTCAATTTTTTTATACTCTGACTGAAATGCTACCGTAGGGATCTGACCTAGATTTAAACTCCTGTCTCCAGAGATGAAAGATCTCCACATTAATCCACTGTTGCTCAAACATGTAACTTTACATATATCAAGAGGGGGCACCTTATGAAGCTGAACTTTAGTCACTTCTATTTTGTTCTTTGTTGTGGCAGGGCAATGACATGGTTTCCTCAAAAAGCCATAATCCCCTCTGGTACAAATTTCCCTAATATTCAATAATCACTCTCAGTCTCCCTCCCAGTGGGGGATGTCTGGTAGCATCTGTGCCAGCATATGTTAGACATCTCTGAGTGAGTCACTACCTGATTTTGTCACAGTCTTTTCTACCACCTAGAGAGATGGTAACATCCCTTCACAACACAGTACTCTGCAAGACATAATACTGCCATCTCTCCCAATAAATGCGGTTCAGTACACTTTAACCCATTCACTATACACTTTAACCCACCAAATGACTTTAACCCACTCTCTGCTAAATTGTTTTCAAAACAGGGAAAATATTAATGAGTTAATTGCCCTACCATTGTATTAAATTAAACCAACTCAAATGCCAATCTTTAAGCTACTGTGAAGAAAGAAAGGAACTATATAACTTTATTGATCACTTAATTTATTGAAATGCTTTGGAAATATACATTAATTTGCAAAGTATACTGATGGTGTTTCAAATCTTATTTCTGAGATATCTCCTTAGCAACAGTTTTCAACCACTGTGATTTCTGTCTTTCAGCAAAATTTGATCCTAGTACCTGGATGAATTAATATGAGGCAGTCATTTCAGCTTTTGTATAATTTTTACTTCATAAAATGAATATCTCTCTATCAAGAAATTATAATGTTGGGGTGATATTGTAGTTGTGATAGTCCAGGAAAAATGTAAGAGGCAAGTGTTTTTGTGGGTGATATCTTTCATTGGACCAACTCTTTAGGTGGTGGAGGGACAGTATAAAATTATTTGAATATTTGAGTTCCAAAGTGCACAATCAGTTTTTCCCCCTGATATCAGGGATTCTTACTTCTGGCCTTTTTTTTTGCTTCAGGCCCATTTTTAGTTTTCCCCATAGTCATGGCTGGACTTAAGAAAGTTTGGTGTTTCAAGTCTAGATGAGCGATCCAATATTAAGCCTCAAACCTCAAACTTTGAGTTCTCTCAAAATTTCTAATATAATTTCTAATTTCTAATGTAACTTCTATTTCTATGGTGTCTATTAGTGGGTAGTCAACATGATAGCTTGAACTTCTAGGTCTCTTGGAATGCTAGCAGCTGCTGGGAGAGAGAGAAACAGGACAGATATGTATATGCCCTGCTTAAATACTCTTCCCCTTAGCAACTGATCTATGACACTGAGAGAGGCCAGCCTATTTGATGTGCCATGGACCATCATGAAAGACTATAAGAAGGGGGGTCACTGAGGACACATCAACAGAATACTTGGGACAACAAAAAGAAATCAGGAATAGGAGTGAGGTGACAGGTTAATAACAAGGGATTTGGAAATGGTCCCCAAGCAGAACACAACAGCCAGTGCCCACTGCTCACTGAATGAGGTGAGGGAGCCTGTGGATCCTGACCACTGAAAGTCTACCCAGAGATGTGAGTGGAGGAGTGCCAGGAAGACAGCTCCACATTCATCTGGTTTCCTCCCGGCCAGAGCCTCCTTCTTGGTTTTACAGATGGCCCGTTTGGCCAGAGCAAGAGGAGGTTGACCAGGAAGTCCCAGGACTTCTGAGAGACACAGGATACTGGGTTAGATGGACCAGGGATTTGACCCAGTATGGCATTCCTTATGTTCTTACATTCTTAACCAGGTCAGGAATG
>NW_005841877.1:1355715-1464335 GCF_000455745.1 Alligator sinensis
CCCCTTTGTGGTGACCAGCTGTTGAACCAGCCGGCGTAGTGCCGGCTCCCACGGCCGTAATGGCAGCCGCGTCTGCTGCTGCGGTCCCAGCTCCGACGCCGCCGTCCCTCCTGGGGGTGAGTAGCCCGGCCCGTGGCTTTCTTGAGGGGGTGTTGTTGCCCCCTTGTCCTGCCTATCCTCTGCCTGTACCCATGACGGCGGCCCGTCGCCGTCACACTGTGCATGAATGCACACATGTGAATTTCATTGAATGACTAACTAGTTGCCTAAGTATATTTAAAGGCAGAACTTTCATTTCATTTAATTGAATGACTAACTAGTTGCCTAAGTATATTTAAAGGCAGAACTTATGAGAACTTTTCCTCAAAAAATGCATTTTACCATTGATTTTACTGAAAGCAGATTTAGGCCCGTGGTGAAAATCCCACCTACATTTTTAAAACCTGATCCTAAATCCATAGAAATAAATGGGAGCATGTCTAATTACTTTGGTGGGATATTGAAATCAATGCTATGCTAAATAAAACTTTCTTTTACTAAAAGCACAGTAACCTAAAATGGGGCCTGATAGTCAGCCCAAGTATATCAGTGTGAGCACTGGCTATATTTGCACTGTACTAGCTAATCCAGAAATGTAACTTCATCTCATCTAGTAGTTCACAGATTTTTGTAAGATGACTTTCCAATAAGAAAAATGAAACCAATCACATCTCTACCCATTGCCACCTCCCTACAATCTTACCATACGTTGCTATAGTCCAATCCACCTGATCATCTTCTATCCTCTTTAACCCAGTTCACCCTTTGCATTCTACCCAGAGGGGATGCCCAATATATTAAGAAATGCTGATTTACAGAACACAACTGTGCTGAGAATTTTCTTTTTTCCCCCTAAATAACAATATAGTATGAAAATAACTAGTAAGTCTTAAAAAGAGCTGTGAAGGTTCCTTGGCATCCTTACAGGCTTCTAGGGAATTACAAAATATAATAAGTTTTTAAAAGGAAGGATTAACTAGGTGTTGCAGCAATTAAAGTAACTGACATTGTCATATTTGTTCCAAACAGCTAAAATGACTCAACATCATATTATGAATCCATAAAGACTGGTACTTACATTTTAATACTTTTTATATATTTATTGTTAGAAGACTACACAAATGAGACAAAATCTTCTTTCAGTTACAATGGTACAAATCCAGATTTATATCAGGGTAATTGAGAGAAGAATTTGGTCCCAAGTGTTTTAAATATGTATCTTTCTTTAGAATTCAGTAACTGACAAACAGCTGAGCTCTTGAGTGCCAAACTACTGCTGAGTTTAGAAACCTGTGACAATAGGGGTTAATAATGGAAAACCTGATCGACCTTTAAGTATAGTAGCATGAACAGAGCTGCTATAATTACAATTTTCTTTCTTTAGAAAATAGATAGAAATGAATCAATATCCAAGTAGAAGCAGAAAAAGAAATTTTCAATAATTTGTACAGCTCTTCAGCAGAAATATACCTTGTTTGACTCGGTAGTCAATTGTCTATTTCAAAATTATACTGATCTGTTTCTTAAAGTGTAAATTAAAATTGGTGGGAAAAGGCATTGCTAAGCAAAGGATACTGCTTAGTGTTTTCAGCAGCTTGTTTGAATAATCATGCAGAATTCCTTATTTGCTACTGAGTAGCTTAATAAAGAATCAATATTGCAGCAGGCCTCAAAGGAGTCAGCCTCCACACAATCTTTTGCTTGGTTCAGCTGACACTGAGAATATCATGTAAAGATGTGCACCAGCACTTCAGTCAGCTTGTCTTCTTACTGATTAGACCTAGGGAGACATTTGATTACAGAATAAGTGAGTAACGTGTTTTGCCATCCTTTCCCAATTTAATTTGCAGTTTTGCTATACTTTAAAGCATGATTGACAAGCTAGTAGACATTGGCACACTGTGGATAAAATATGAAGGAAAATATAAAAATTAGAGACATTTATGTTTTCTAGAGAGGAAGAATAGAATGCCAAAGAATAATATCCTCTTATCTTCACAATTGTATAGTACTGTAGAAGCAATCATATCTGATAAGCAGAGGTTTTGAGCAAAGGCATGTCCTAGTGGTAATCATAAGTAGATCTGAATTGTTGTACAGATGTAATTTATCGATAAAGTCTTGTTTACAGCCATACTCTGCACTTTTACATGTCTAAAGACACTCTGGAATGGAAGTATTTAGGACCAGATTATCAAAATGTGTTCATGTGGTTTAGGTACATACTGCTCATACATATTCAAGTGAATTGTAAGTTGAACATACATAGAGGTATGTTTACAAGAATGCATTGGAGTTTACACTTGTGCCAATCTGTGCAATCTACAGTTATATAGGTCTAATCATTTTTGGATATTGGAGATAGTGAACTATAGGCTAGAATGAAATAGAAAATGGCTGCAAATGCAGGAGGAAGATTACAGCATGGAAAATGTGGAAAGATGGTTGGCAGATGGGAACAAGTGTTTCTGAATGTGAGAGATTTATGAGCACAGGGATATAATCCTTTGCATTTCCTATACTCCAGTTCTCCATGGTGATGAGTGCCTACTATCCTTAATGGGAGCTGTGAGGACTCAGAATGTTTTCAGATTGGCTGCTCATTCTGTCTAAGCTCCAAAAATCTTCACGAAGAATTAATAAATGAACCCTCACATAATATTGGGAGACAAAGTAGTATAACTGTCTCATTTTACATTTTGGGAGATTGAGTCTGAACTCGTAAGTAGTTTAAATTACTTGATTTTGGAAATCTCTAATAAAGTTGGGAATAAAATTCAAGCCTCCTTCCTATATACAACTTAATCCCTCCCTTCTTTATTTGGAACTTTTAAATCCAGTCAGGATCAAAAGATACTATTGTGAACAATGCTGTATTGGTAAGGAAAGAGTAGATAGTCTAGATTGGATTGTCCAACTTTAATTCCATGGTGGAGCTCTGAGGCCAGGTACAGAAGTTACATTTATTGTGCAGTTAACACGCAGAAAGCACTCTACAGCTGTAACCAAACAGATGGTCGGGGCATATAGAGCGCTGTAAAAATGGTGGATACTGCTCTAAGATAACCCTGGATGGATGTGGTATTGGACTTCAGCACTGTAGTTTAGAGCTCCTAGCAAGCATCTGTACCACATCCCATCATGACTCTCAGTAGATCACATTCCACTGACATCCCATCGATTCAGTGTTACTTGGTCAGCCTGGGTTGTGGGTAGGGCCAGAAGAGTCTAGGGCCAGAGATACCTGGCCTGGTACCTGGGTAGGGACATTCGAAGCCCTCTTGCCCAGGGGTGGGCAATTATTTTGGGTGGAGGGCTGCTTACTGAGTTTTGGCAAGCCATCAAGGGCCATATGACAGACAGCCAGGGGCAGCTAAATATTAACTTTCTAATTATTTTAGGGGCCCTGCAGGCCAGACACAATGACCTGGCGGGCAGCATCTGGCCTATGGGCTGCATTTTGCCCACCCCGCTCTAGCCCCATTCATCCGGGAAGAACTCCTTGTCCACATGGGTGAGAAGCTACTCAACCAGGACTTTGCAAATCCAGAGATCCTGCTGCTATGCAGAGCCAGGGCCACCAACACACACACACACACACACACACACAATGGGTACAGGGTTCACTGCATGGCCATGTGCGAGATGGCTGGTTGGTGGCTTACGGCCATGAAGGTGTGTTCCATGGTGAGCCAGTGCTTCATCAGTCCAGGTGGGTGGCCGTGATTTCTCACAGCCTCCAGCAAGACACACAGGGTGACAAGCTGGACCTGCCACAGCTCCTGAGTCTTCTTGCTTGCTTGAGTGTGTAGGTCGGGAAATGAAGGCATGTGCAAGTCACAACAGCAGAGGGTTAGGGGCATTGTGGCCTGTGCCCAGCAGCCAAGCAGAGGTGGCTTGGTCACTTGGCTTCATTCAGGAGTCTTTGGCAGCTCGGGGAGCTTGCAGGACACACTGGGAAGTGTGCAAAAACCTTGCCCCACCAAAGGTCTAACTTGTGTTCTGTTTGCTCCTGACCTAACCTTAGGCACTTAGAGCAGGGGTGGGCAATTATTTTGGCTGGAAGGCTGCTTAATGAATTTTAGTGAGCTATTGAGGGCCACAATGGTAGCCCCACCCCTTGACAGGTGCCCTTCCCTGGTCGCTATCTTGGGATCAAAAGTCTCACCCCTAGCCCCTGACCTCTACCACCAGAAGTCTCTCCCTTTACCTCTGGAAATACTCCTTTTGGGAAAGGGGGTTGCCATCTTGGAACCAGGGGGAGGAAAACCATATACTAAAAATCAAACATCTACTGTAATATATTTTAATTTTATTTCAAAAAATATTTTTGTTCTGATTTATTTTTGTATGCACACTTTATACAGAGGTGGGCATGTGGCATGTGAGTCCAGGAGCTGCATGTGGAGTGTGAGACACTGGATGTGAGTTGCAGGGAACCCTGCATGATAGAGGTAGGCTGGCCTGGCTGTGCTCCTTGCTACCATGTGCAGCTCCTGGAACTGGCTGGAGCTGTGCACCGCTGGATGGCAATGACTGTGTGGGCCATGAGCAACCCGAGGGCCTGGCCCCTACTGCTGTTGTCACTGTCGACCCAGGCTGTGTGCCATGTGGGGGAGTGTGTGGGGTGGTCCTCACCTCCTTCACCCTGCCCACCACCCTCATACCCCACAAACCCCACACCCTGCCTGTCCAAGCTCCATGCTCAGGTCCTGGGCTCCATGCTCCTGCCAGCTTCAACCCCATGCTCCTTGCTCCCATCCAGCTGTAGCTCCCTCTGCCCCCTGCCACTGCTTCCCTACTTGCTGCCTGAAGTGAGTGCTGCAGCAGGGCAGGAGGAGGAGCTGCTGGATGCTGGGGAAGTCAAGCAAGCCCCTCAGTGGCTGCAGCAGTGGCAGAAGCAGCCCCACCCAGAAGCTAGACATGCTGGCTGGGCCAGGGCCCTCCCACACATGTGGGTGGGAGTAAGGCACATGGGCTGGGCTGGATACAATTAATTAATAGGTGCCTGTGGGTTGGATGAAATTGCCTGGTGGGTCACATCTGGCCTGAGGGCCATATTTTGCCTGCCCCTGATTTAGATTAAAGCTTGAAAGTTAGAGCACTCCTACCTTGGGCTTCTTTAACACCTGTACATAGCCTGAAGTACTAAAGTACAGGTAAGTCTTGTATGTGTGTTTAAATAGATTGAACAGAACCATCTACTAAGCTTTCAGTTACATTTTTCAATTAAATACAGTAGAAAAATTACTATAGGTCACCCTAAATTCTGTTTCAAGGTACTTAACACAGTCTTTTCCTGTTCTGTGGCTGTTGGTTATAGTTGTGTTGGTCTAAGGACATAGGCAGAACCTTGTCTGCTCTTTTCCTGTTTCACATTCACTAGAAGGCCATGACTACTGTGCAGTCAGATTTTGTCAGACCTTAAACATAAATTCACTTATATTAATAAGAAACTGGTATTGTGCATTTGTATGGCAATAAATTGTGTCGATGATTTTTTGATCAAAATACGTTTTCGGATATCTCAGTGCCCTCCTTCTAACCTGGCTCTTCCAAAATATAACCACTGCAATGCCAGAATAAATCATCTTATAAAAATATATTGTTGGGTTTAGATATAAAATAAAAGACATTCTTACGAGTGCTTCCTTTCAGGATACTGTGGTTGTAGATTTCTACACAATGTCTGTATAATGTACTCTGTTTTTCAAGATGATGCTCTTAAAAGCATATTGTGTACTAAGTAATTGCAAATAGCAGAGAAGCACAAAATTGAGAGCATTCTTTTTCTCTCAATTTTTTTATGAAATATTCTGCCAACTGTAGAAATATATTATTGTTACATTGAGTACTCATTTATATCTGCAAATATACTGGGAATTTTTCCCCCTAAAGAGTCCCTCATTTGAAAGCCTCCATACATTTATCATCCACTCTGGAACATTATGGTCTTAGTATTTCCCAGCCTCCTCCCACCCAAAAAGGAAATTTTGTCCCTTGTACTTTACAGCATTAACTGTCAGGAAGGATCACTCACCACATGGGATGGCAGTATAGCAACCACAACCTTTACAAGAGCATCACTTCTAAACTGGGGGCAGGGATGAGAGGGCATTTCAAAACATATTTTTAAAGGAGTGGACTTTGTTCATTTAGTAGAAAACTTTGAGAGGTAGGTTCTCTCTGAACATTCATACCAAAATATGAGTATTGCTATATTAGTCATAATATTGGCCATTGCTAGCATAGAACACTATTATCAATATACTACAATTATACCTACACTACATTGTAGTTCCCTCATCAAGTGTTCTTTTTCCTTTAGCTCTATTACAATGGTAATTTGCTATACTAGCTTGATATAGTAACTTTTTAAAAGAAAAAATCAACTCCTTGAATGAAATTGTCTTTTTTTTCATAGAATATGAAGGCTTAGTATAGTCAAAATTGTAATGCCCATATTCTAATGTAATGGAATAATTCATTACTTTCATTTTAGCCTATGTCAAGTTCAATAAGGATCTAACTTTAGAACCTTTTTACTATAATATCAAGGGAACTATTTCTCTGAATAAGTATTGCAAGACCAGACCCCCTTGGGGTATATTTACCTGTAATATTTATCTTACATTATCTCTGCCCAAAAACCACAGCAGGATTGGGGGCTGAACACCATACAAAATCCATGGATGGATCTTGGATTTAGAAAAGGGGGTGCACATGGTGTATTGCATCATCACATTTAACACAACTAATATTTTTCGCCAGATAAAAAGAAACTAGAAGCTTTACTAATGTACTAATACAAGGGCCTAGGGCTGTATTATGCAGTTTAAGATTGAAACAAAACCAAATATAACTTCATTGGAATGAGTTAAAAACAATCTGCAGGGCTGTGAAATAGAACCATCATTACTAGGAGTAGATAACAGACAGCAAAATTGCAGAACAGAGTATAACTTGGTTAGTTGAACCTCAAGACCATTAAAAAGGAGACAGGGGTATTAACATCTGTGCAATGAAAAGTTTAGAAAGGATCAGGTACATTAAAATGAGCCATGAAGTCAATTGACTTCCTCAGCATGGCCTGACTAGAAATGGTGCTGCCACTGTCAGGCAGTTGATTTTAAACTTTGGGTGGAGCAGGAATCAAAGAGGGTGCAAGTGCACCAGTGTACCCCCCATGTCCCTGGATCTGCCTCTGAAAAAACCTGGCTCTTTTCTTTAATGAGCTTCCAACTAAAATAGGAACAAGATATGAACAGTAATTGGAGGAAACAATGGAGGAGACGGGGGAGAAAGAAGAGCAACAGTGTTAAAAAACATACAGGTCCAAATGTTATCTCAGGGCATGAGCATCTTCCCATTGAAATCAATATGAAGGCCACCACAGCCAACTAAACTAGGTCCTAAGTGTACAACACAGACAAGAGCCTGAAAAATACTACTTGTGTTTTTCATTTAGCATTTAATACCAAATGTAATGGCTGATTTTGCTTCCAATAAATTCAAGTTTTGGACTTAATTTCAGGGGGAAGAAATTCTGGCTGCAAGTGAGCAAACTGATTAAACTTCATCAAGTATTGTGGGGCCATGTTCAATGAAACCAGTAGAGCAGCTCATTAAGATTATCTTCATGTTACTGGAAGGACATGGACACACAACAAAGGAAATAACTTGCCCAAGTCACCCTACAGAGCAGTGTCAGAGCCAGAAATAGAGCAGAGGTTCCCAACCACTGGCCACAGCCCAGTACTGGGCCACGAAGGGTTGGCTGCCAGGTCATGACATGGGGTTAAAGCTGGATGGTGGGGCAGCCCTGGGAGGGAGGCAGCCGGCTCCGTGCGCCCCATCCTGCTCCTGCTGCCATGGCTGCAACCAGCAAGGTGCTACCTGCACAGCAGATACCGGGGCCCATGCTGGGCCGGGCAGGACCCTGAAGCCCCACCTGAGGCTGGGAGCGGGGGAATGCGGGCAGGCAAGTGCCCAGGGTGGAGGACAGGGAGGCAGCTCTGCTGCTTGCTCCTAGGGGAGGGAGCAGAGCCCCTTCTTTCCAGGCAGCCCCAACTGGGTCCCTCTAGGCCACTGCCTGCACAGCCCCTTCCCCTGCAGGGTCTCCTGCTGCCCACAGCTGTGGTGCTCCAACCCAATTTGATCCTCACAACCCTGCCCCCACATAACAATTAGATGGAAATATGTAAATTAAATTTAAATATGTAAATTGGGTTGTTTCTATACCCAGTCCACCAAACTTCTTTGAGTGAGTTTGCTGTTCCACAGTAAAAAAATCTTGGGAACCACTGAAGTAGAGCACTGGGCTCCTGTCTCTCATCCCAGTGTTCTCGCTGCTAGGCAGCAGCACCTCTCAGAGCCTCCTGTAAATTTTGAGCTTTATAAGGCATAAGACCAATCATCTGCTATGGTTTGGCGACCTTGTGTCATCCTGTTGGCAGAGTTTATCTGTAAATCTTGCCTGCTAAGACCAGAACATCACAATGTATGGGTGATCCAGTCATTTCACAATGTATAGGTAAAGCTTTGTATACCACAATGCCAACTAGTTTTTGGCCAATGAGAGGAAATGGGGACTAGTCAGAAGACTCTTACATCATACCTATGTCAGGCTACTTTGACAAAACACAGGGGGTGTGTCCACTCAGACTTGTGATATGTGGTGCCACAGACCCATCTGTGGCACTGCACCCCACACATGCTACATACGCAGGCAAATCCCAGGGTCAAAAAACTCTCACCTTAAAAAAGTGGGGTGGCACACGTGATGGCAGCATGCACCTCTGGAAACCAGAGTCTGACTAGCTGGAGACACACTTCAGCTATTGGCCAGGGTCTATGCTGCTAGATTGCTGTGGCTGCAGCCCCAGGAGGCCCTTGGATCCCAGGTAAGGCTCCTGAGGCCAGCCCATGTGCTGGCCCCAGCCTCCCCTACCCCACCCGGGGCAATTTGCCATACACCAGAGTGCACATGCAGGGGCATTTCCTGGGGACAAGCAGGACAATAAGTGGGTATTTTCTGGGGACAATGTGTGCTGCTGCTCTTTGTCCCCAGGTAAATGTGGATTCTTACTCTTGGAGACGTGCCCAGGGAGGGCATTCACAGATAGCAGTGTAACTAATGAGGTGTGACTGGAGCATCAGTCCCGTCTGCTGAGGTGGTGAGGGTGCTAAAACAGTAGGCACTATGGTGCTTTGGTGGCCTCTGGCTGCCCTGCCACTGAGGCTGCCCTGTGCACAACTGCTGCTCAAGTATGCCTCTGAACCAAGAAGCATTAGCATCAGTATACAGCAGACCTTTAAACAACCTATGAACTTTATGCTCAGACTTGTGTTCTCTCTTTTGGCCACACCAAAGCCCTTCCTCATAAAGTTTCATAACTCATTGCAAAATCAAGTGAATCAGCTTAATAATAATTTTAAAAGATTTATCTGGGTATAGAATAGCAGTTTCATGGCTAAGACCATTTGAAATCTTACTGAGTGAAATCTGAGTGAAAGATCCCTAACTCTGTGCTGTAGCCTTTTTGGTTACCTGTAAATTCTAAGGAACAATGAGGCTTTCAGCCTAGTAAATATTGAAGTACTGAAAATGTATACTTAACTCATCAACAGAAAGATGGGGCATATTTTTTTCATTATGGTCATGCTTTCTATCATGAGAGCTTTTGAACTTCTGCTGTCACTTTTAAAACTGCATCACAATAATGCATATGCCTTGAGAGGGCCAATTTGAAAGATAAATAAGATCAGTTTCTTTAAAATCTTACTTCTCCATAAATACTGATTTACCTAAAACCTTCATAATGGGAAAGCGAAAGGAGTCTGGCAGAGGTTTAAGGCTCAGTGGAATAGGAAATTGGAAAAGGTACAGATACTTTCGGCCCCACATCAGTGAAGTCTGAAACTTGAAGACACTATTTTGCTGCTAAATTTGAACCATTATGTTACGATGTATTTTATGAGAGAGAAAATGTGGTTATCAAGCATAGATATGCATCTTTGAAGGTTTTAATGTTCCAAGATACTCTCTTTAAACACTCTGGTGGCCAGCTGTGTAGCACTTTTCTCTTATTCAGTCCATTCTGGCTGCATCTACATGAGATGCTGGCAGCAAGCAGGACGCATCACAACTGCATAGTAATAAGGAGTTACTGTGCAGTCAGTGTCACCAGGAAGCCATTTGGGGATGCTACTGTGCAGTAACTCTGGTTACTGAGCAGTCATTTAGTACTTGTGTATGCAAGTACTAAATGACTGCACAGTAGCAACTGTGCAATCAGCGTCTCGTGTAGATGCAGCCAGTGTTGAAACAATAAGACCACTGATGAAGTATTGTGCAAAATAAGTAAGGGTGGCAGAGTCTACCTTTTTAGTTAACTGGTATTAGACCAAAACTTTGCCAATTTTTATTGATAGTGTTTTCTTAGCTGTCAATCTGGCACCTTCTAAGAGAACTACCTTTTAAAATATATAACCACAAAAAAAAAAAAGTCTTCATAATGCAAGGCTCACCACACAAGATCATTCTGACAAAACGGTTCAATATGACACAGCTTCACTTCAAAGGTATTGACAAAACAGTGCTTTCATCAATAAATATGTCATCTCTTGTGCTCTGTGATTCTGCATTATCTGTAAACATTCTCTCTCAAATGAACTTATATACCAGGGCAACAATATTAATGTTTTACACTCACAATCTAATCATTGATGACAGATTTTTTAAATTTGCTTAGAAATGGGTAATTTTCTAAGACAACACTCACAGATAAGTGAAGCTTGAAAATATTTAGATTAATTTATGTCATCAAGTCATATGCCATCACGTCATCGTGTCATATGGCTGCCATCATATTGCTGGGAGGTATTTTGTGCTCCCTTAGGCACTTTCATACACAAGAAAACACACATCCTGTGCCAAGAGCTTTATGATATAAATGATGATAAGGGTTGATTTGTAAGAAAAAATAATGTATCAGTTGAACGTGTAAGAGGATGGCCATGTATGTGTGGTCAGACATGTACACGTGGTACTAGTTCTGCATTGGTACTTCCCACATAGTTTATTGTGATGGTAATTGTTTGTACATATTTTCTGCAATTAGTGACATACACTGTGACTACTGACTAGCTAATTTCTTTCATGCTTTATGTCAGAAATGGTTATGAAATAGGATTTTTAATGGTGAGATGTCAGTGGACTGGAATATTAGCTTCAGGATGTCATTTTTGTTGGAACGTGGATTACAAAGAAGACATCATTGGCAAAGCAGACTCTCCTAACATAAATTTGTCCATTTCCTTTAGAGTCTGAAGTCTGTATTGAGCCCTGAGTTACTACAGTTTGGTTATGTTGCAAATGAGCTGTCAGCTTGAGGTCTGGCCAGAGCCCTTGTCTTTGTGGAGTTTCAGAGCCCAGGGGGTGAATGTTGCTCCCCCTGCTCATCTCCTTCTTTCCTCTGCTGCTGAATTTAGTGGGGAGAGAAAATGAGGGGAAGGATGAACAGCAGCAGTAGTCACCCTCTGGGATCCAAAGACACATAAAAGCAGGGGCTCCAGCCAGATATCACCATATCAGCTGTTGAAATTCAGAGCTCACTGTTCACAGGGAACTCTGGCAGGGGCCCATGTTGACTGAACAGTGAGCTCAGAGCTCACTTTACAGGCACAGCACAGCTGAAGTGGGGGAGGACAAACCCTTTTACCTCATTGCTGGCAAGCATTCTTCTACTGGGAAGAATTTTTGTAATTGGATGGATACCTGAATTCAGAATGTAGCCTTTAGGAGAACAGTGAGTGAATGTAACCCACAAAAATGAGGGCAGACACATAATATTTTCTACTTTGTTATATACACAACTGCAATAATATATTAGCAATTACAAATGTAAGAGAGATTGGAGTGTACACATTTTCCCAATGATATACAGGTTTTGTACAGCTAATTTTCACTAATCCTAGCCAATCATTTTTATTTAACTCTTTTGTATACGGAAAACAACTCATTTTCTATTTTTACATAGCTTAAGTTTAGCTAAATACCCCCAAAGTTCCATTTTTCCTGTCATTCTAACCTGCATATTGATGTGGAGGGGATTTCTTTCTACCATGATAACCATTTGGAAATTTGCTGCAATAATTAGTATATATAAACCTCAGAAGCCAAAATTTCATTTCAGCCTACTAAAGAGCAAAAGGTCTGACTGACTAATGCGCTTGTCCATCAAGTCACTGGAACAGCACTTACCATATTTACTTGAATAGAAGACAACCGTGATAAGAAGGTAACTCCCCCCTTTAGTTAGATTCTACATATGGAAAATTTATAAATTTGATGTAACTTTCCAGGTACAGAATCTAATTATTGGAGGTTTGTCCTGAATATGTACCTCTCCCAATACTGTAACAGGGAAAATAACTCTGGGGGGATTAGGTAGCCCTTTGCTTTCTGCTTCCCCCCATTTTTCCCCGGCCAGCCCCTTCCCCCTCTCCTTACTGTCAGATCCTGCTCTCCCAGAACACATGGAAGTGAGGAGCAAATTTAAAAACAATAAGCTTGATTAAACACGCCTGTAGCAATTTGCATGTACTACCTATGCACTTAGTTCATCCAAAAATGATGCGTGTTACTTTTCTTTGGAAACTGCTGCAAGTTTTAGCACAGGTACTCTACAGATACACTTTTGAGCAGCACTTCTACTACTTATATGTAGTACAAACTATGCTTGGTATTAATCCAAAATGAAATGCTTGTGATTTACCGCATAGTTCATTGATGTGGGCACCACCAGAGTCAATACCATTTCAAGCCATGGTGACCCCACAGCTCAGCACGGCTCAGTTTGTATATGTACTCCAGATACCCTCGCCCTCCCCCCTCCCCCGCAAAGAATCCATGTGCTAATTAGCCTCCACTCATGACTGGAACTGGGTGTTCTTGTCATGAGTTCTAGTATGCTTCAAAAATGTATATGCAGATGAAGCGCAGGGCAACCTCATCTGGCTTTACCTCATGGAGGGTGGGGCCACACTATACTGAAAGAAGGGCCCATGGAGTGAACTGTATATAATGCCATGGCTCACCATGACTTGAAAAAGTTGGCAATGAGGGGGACTATGTTTAATGGCCACTACCATATATCTTATTCAAATGGGCTGCACTAACCTATCCTTGTGGTAGGTTCCCACCACCATGGCATGTTAGACTAACGTGGGTCATGTTTTTTATAGCCATGGTCAATGTTGGCTTCATTTAAATCAACTTCATAGTTGGTTTCCATTACTGAGCACATGCTGTTTTGGCAGCAGTTTAAAGATAGACAATGTATTTAATGAGATTTCCTTGTATGCGATTATAAGATGAAGGGCTTTTCCCCCCTGACCTTTAGGGGGAAAAACCTCATCTAGTAGTTGAGTAAATACAGTATATTTACTTTGAGCATATTTGTAAGGGTGTTGGAGGATAGCACTGAGACTTCACAGATGAATTTGAGTTTTCTGGAGCAGCTGCTGGTAATAACCAATAAGAGCCATCTTATACTATTCTTTTCAACAAACTAACTAGGGGGGAATATTTATTTTCTTCTGCATAAAATATTCATTTTAATACTATGGATTTGAAGTCTGAACATTAAATACACAAAGGGTAAAAAGATTCTTTGTCAAGAAAGAAAATGGAATTATGATGGTGTACTATGTAACCATCTGGTGGTAGTTCCCAGGCAAGGAAATGTACTTTGTGATTTAAAGTAGGTCTGTTTATCCGTAGAGGGCATCATCCAAATATAAAAATTTATCAAAAGTTAAAACGAACATTCCACCATCATTATTTATTACAGGTTTAATTTTTGTATATACCTAGTATTGTACAGGGGCTCTAACATTTCTATTGTCAGAGGAAGGTGAAGGAGCTGAGGGAATCGAGCTCTGCAAGGATTACTAAGGTGTGAGAGCAGTGCAGGAGTGCTAAGATCCAATTGTGAATTATCTGCATATCTGCAAAGAAAGCAGGAGTGTTTAAGGAACACTTTTTGCTCCCATGTATGGGCTACCAACATCAATTGTCTTGACATGAGAACAACTTCAGTATGATTGCCGCCTCTCTTCTCATGATGATACAGATAAGTGAGAAGTGGACAGGGAGGGACTGGGAGTGTCCAGACTTCCCTCCACCACAACCCAATCATCACAGTACAGTCAAAACAGGGCTGGAAGAGTCTGGCAAAAGGGGATCTGTTCCCTGTCACAATAGGAAGTGAATCCAGCAGTAGATCTGGACCCTCAAGACTTGTCTACACTACAGTCATTATGAGACTATAGTTCAGAAAATATACCTGAGCTACCTGTGCAACTGCTGAGTCAACTGACTTCATAGCTCATTATTGTTTACTTAATTTTTGCTAATCTCTTCACTTTGTAAGTGTTTACAACACTGAATCTCCACAAATCAAGCTATTCTTTCTTCTGTGATTGTCTTGTCTGTTAGCTGCTCCCAGTAGTGTTTCTCTGCTCGCCCCCAAGTGTGTCCAATAAAGGTGTGCTTCTACATAGGAACCTGTACCTGCACCTATCTTTGTTCCTAAGGCATTCAAATCCAAAACAAATCAGAGGTGAGGGAGAAGCAGGGCTTAAGGCAGACTGAGCTGTGTGGAAGCAAAGTGGTCAGAGGTAGAAGGGAGTTGCAACATCGAGGTGAAGGGGTAAATTACTGCAATGACTCTTTCCTGGATTATTGCAGCAAGTGGTGAAGGTCTGTGGGAGACTGCACCAATGGCACAAACAAAGAATCATAAAGCTAAGTATGGGCAGATCCAGAGGGGTTGGTCTCCCCAGACAGGGGGGCTGAAAGCACCAACAGTGAGTCTAAATAAAAAAAAACCCCAAAAAGCCAAATAATAGAAATATGATATCAATAATAGAACTACATAACTGAATAATATAACCCAGCAGTGCTCGATCTACAGGCTACAGGGTGAATCCATCCTGCAGAGCTGCGTCACTTGTCCCACAGAGTTCCCAGAAGGTCCAGAAATGTGGAGGTGGGAGAGTGGTAGCAGCGTTAATTACTATAGTCTCTAAGTTATTTAACACAGTCTCCAGAGTTACTTCAGTGCTACCACCACTCCCTTGCTGGCAACTTCTGAACCCATGGTGGCCCTGCAAGCCAAATGACATGGCTCATGTGGTAGAATACACCAGAATGCAGGGTTGAGACAAAGTTGGATCTGGTGTGTGTGGCTGGGCCCGTGCATTGAATTGTGCTTGCAAAACATGTTGGATTAGGCCCGTGGATTGCTCCTATGCCATTCATCTGGCCCATAGGGCCAGATAGGTTAAACACAACTAATATAACCCTATGCCTCTAGCATATTAATAAAGCATCTAGCTTCTTTTTAACTGGAGAAAAATATGTATTATGTGATGATCTGCCACAACATCTACACACCCTTTTCAAAATCCTAGATCAGCTCATGGCTTTTTGTGTGGCATTTTCATCCCCATCAACCCTATGAAGACATTAACAAGAAGGTAAATGTTGATCTCTCAAAGTTTACCTGCTTCCCTCTTTTGTTAAAATAAAACCCTCTAATCATTGTAAGGACTAGAACCGAAAGGGACCTCCATCTTGATGAGCCTGGATTTCATGGATCTCAGGATATCTCCTGGATTTGAGCACCTAGACCCATTCTACATCCTCAAGAGGGAATGGTAAACTCTGTCTTCTTGAGAAGGGAACATGGCTTCCTGGGGAGGAATGCTTAAGGAGTTCAAAATAAATTAGCAAAAATAATTAGGCTTAAAAATAAAGTAGGAGTATTGTTTAATATCTGGTGGCACAATATGAATTAATACCACTAAGACTCCTAAAAACTTCTAAAAGTAAATGCAGTCTTTTTCCATAATGTTTCTTATATTAATTTTATGTGACTTCATAAATGGACAAGAGATATTATAGAAGAAATTTATGATGAATACAGTTAATGATCTGATCCTTCAAAATATGTGTATGTGCAAATTACATTCTTCACGCTTCCTTTCTTTAATTTCCATGTGTTTTGGCACTTATTTTAATAATGTATTTAAAGATTTTTACTTTTAGACTCAAAATGGATTTAAAAATAATCACCTGTAATGAGATGCAATTTTCTTCCTATGCTTTAATATTTTTGCATGTATCACATTTTAGACAAGATTTTTCATAAACAGGAGCCTAAAGTTATGCTTCCAAGCTCATATTTACAGTCTGATATGTGACATGAATTTCAACCATGCTGAACATCCAGCAGGCTCTGTTGATTTCAATGGGAATTCCTGATTTCTCAATACCGTTGGAAACCAGGTTAATGGTTTGGAAGCAAAGTGGGAAGTCAGAAGCCTTCACATCTGGGGTTCCTATTTGCTTTAAATTTGGCCCTCTAAATTTTTCTTTTTCTTTTAGGTTTTGAATTTTAATGCTGATTCCTTCAGGACAGCTATAGTGAGAACCGGGCCACATTTGTGAAAAAAGATGATATAAGGACAATGGTCATTTGAAGATAAAGTGACTAAGAACTACTTACAGGGAATCATTAAAAAACATGTGGGTATGCGGGCATGTAGATTGCCTTTGCACTCAGAGCAGCAAACAAGGATGCCACAGGCTTGTTCTGTTGGTCCAAGCACTGAAAACTCCTTTTCATATGCGAGTTTTGTGTGTTCCAAGTTTCCAGGATCAGGCCCAATCTCAACCTAATATAAATCTTGGTGTGAAACTGACTTTGTCTTTTTTTACTTCCCTATTTCCAGCAACTGTCTAATGTCAATTTGAACATTGCATTGCTGTATATATATTAGTAGGCAAACACTGTAAATTGTTAGTATTTTGGGCTTTGAAGGCAATTATTAAAAGTGAAATAACAAGGCAGCTCATCTTAGGTGTGACAGTTTCTGCTTCCAGGCAAACAAAGCTCTTTTTTCAGGAGCTAGGTTTATTTCATATTTGTGTAATACCCAGGAAGAAATTAGGTTGCAATAAAGTCCATTTTCGTCACTGCATGTAGCAATGAATATCACGCCCAGCAGGGTACAGTGGCACCTGGCTGTCCAGACCCAGTGTAGCACAAAGCCATCTGGGGGTAATTACAACAAGGTATTCTTTAAAGACCAGATGGGACCAAGGAACAGAAGCCCCTACCCCTCCCAGTCATTTACAACATAATTCCTTTCAATGATATACTTAATCCTCCCACCAGCTACGCTTTTCAGCTTGCTGTTGTCACTGTTCCTTTATGTTAATTCAGTTGAGAGACAGAGAAAAAGAGAGAGAGCGGGAGTGCGAGCCACCGGTGCCTCAAGGGACTAAAAGAAATTATTCATCCTTAAATTGTTTCCACTACACCAAGTACAGTAACAATTTTTTTTTAAAAGAGGGCTGAAATTATCCTAAAGAAGGTCAATGCTATAGCCCTGTGCAACACCAGCTGAGGTTTATTCAGCCACCTGTTAGCTAGAAGGGTTCTGCACACGCTCATGATGCATTTAACCAGTTTAAAGGGTCTTTTTATTGACTGGCAGCCTCCCTACATTCAAAAAGCTCAAGACATGGCCCTGCTTTGTGATCATATGTGGCACACAAGACTTAATTCAATTATGCTGTAAGCCTATCCAGTTTGTATCAGTGCCCTTTCACTTTTGTATCATTTGTCTTGTATGTTGTAAAGAGTTGTATTTTGAAGAGGAAAAGGCACACACTAGAAGAAAATTGCCTTTATTTTGCCATTGAGGTTTACCCTGCAGATGTACAGACCACACTTTTTAAACAAAAGTATTTTTATTATTAGAAAAGTGACATTTTACATAATAAAAACAGAGGTCCTTGATCATTTTATAAACAAATATATGGCACCCATTTCATATCTAGAGATGGCTTGGCAAACAACACAGGCATATTCCAAATAAGAAATGAATAAACTAATGAAAAGGAGAAAAATAAAATAAGAGTAAGGAACTATATGCGACAGCCTGTAAGATACATAAACTAGTTCAAATAAAGCTGGATCTTACCACCATTTCCCAGAAACTTTTTCATTTTAAAGGAAGGTAGTGTAATGTTAGCGTGTTTGGCCATAGGTATAATAATGACTCCAAAAAAGATGATCCAAATAAAAGTGAATTGAAAATTTCAACAGAATATTTCAAAAGCCCATTAACTGGTTTCCAGCCCTGTAAAACATTGTTATTATTCACTGAATCTGTACAAAAACAGTAAATGAGAAAGCAGGATGCCTTTTGACCTTAAGTTACCCAAGTGAACCAGTCATGAAGTTCAAAATCCTTTCATCATGTATTTTATTTTCAGTCAGTGTTCAAAGGTTTCGTCCGGTTGTGACAGTATTTCCACAATTCATGGAAGTGATAATCCTAGTATTTCAACAAAGCTCCAAGCATCTCCTTATGAGCTCAGGTAGTTTAAATCAGTTTCAAATGTTTAATCGTTTCTGAGTCATTTACAGAGAAAGTCATAAAAAGAAAAGAGAAAGTCTCCTTCATAGAGACAGGGAAAATTCGAAGTACAATGACATGTGTATGTACATAATTCTAAGGGGAATAGGGCTGGGAAGGGGCACACTATTTATTTAACTCAATTTATCAGCACTGTATGAGCTTATATTGGATATTAAAATCAAGAAACTTAAAGCATTCTAGTAGAGTGTTATAATATTTTCTAATATCTACTGAGAATATTATGAAACATTATCTTTTAACTTCCTTTATCTCTTATTCATCAAATCTTGATTATAAAATGTAATGGTTCAAAAGCCATGCTATAAGCTCTCATCTATGTATCAAGGTGCTTATATGGTTTTCATTATGATAACTTATGGATACACCATTGCTGGACAAGGATAAATATTTATTTGCTCTCTCTTCACTATTTTTTTTCTCACAGCAAAAGTCAAAGAAAGGGCAACATTTTACCAGTCTATATGGCAAATGGATATCAATTGCTGATGGATCAGACACAACCCTGAAATATCCTGACTGTGCAAAAGCTTTCATTTTTTGCTTTCATAATATTTCTTAGTCTTGGTGACTAATACGGCTGGCTAAAATATTCATAGTGAACAATTTATTCCTTCAATTTGGTTCTATTCACCTGACAAATTGTCCATGAATGGATTATGATTCTGTTGAAGTCTTTTCATCACTTTAAAAGGTCTGACAAACAGATTTTGGGCAGGACTTTCAAAATGCCTAAACAAGGCAGGTAGAGTACAAACACCACTGAATGTTAATTCATGGCATATGTGCATTTGAAAATTCTGCACATTTAGTTGCTTCATTGTTTTGTGATCTATTAGCAGTGGCTGCTTATTTGAGGAAGTAATATTTGGAACTTGACTTTGGACTGTATGCTATCACACAGTATGATTTCTACTTTCACGTTGGATGATTTAGTCTTTATAAACAGGACTGTGTGTCTGGGGAAAGAGTTCCTTAAGAAAAGGAAAGGGAAAACTTCAGGGAAAAAGACTGAGCAAATAATAAATCAACTTCCAATATTTTAGGACATTTAAAAAAACTTTTCCCTTACCTACAGTTGGCTAGGTAGTAGGTCCCAAACTGAAAAAAAACAATGGGTTCCTACCTGTTTTGGAAAGGGATTGGGGTGGAAGCATCTACCAGATTTTGCATTCAATTTCCTTATCACATTCCCACCCTATAAGTGAACAAATGTATGTGGACTCAGGAAAGTTCTTGCTGTAGGAAAACATGTATGTATGTGGACGTGCTCACTAATACACAAATACCACTGTGCACAAAAGCTCTGTGGCTTGCTTGACGTTATAAAGTAACCCAGCGGTAAAGAAGAAGTAGAGGGTTGGCTTCCAGTGTTCATGTCACTTACACTATGCTGCTGCTCTGGCTACGGCCCACTGATATGTTGCTTTATATATGTGTAATTCCCAAATAAAGTCAATAAAAGATCATGAATAATAGGTACACAGATAGGTATATAAGGGATGGATTGGTGCAAGCTAAAACATACTCCTGAGACATGTGTCTCATTTCTCCACAGGCACTTTCTCTGCAGCCTACAAGGGAACAATATTCTCTTTGTAAAGATCTTAGCTAGGTCTGGAAAATGGATTAACACAAGGAGCATACTCACTGGGTTCCTCAGTCCCTAATGCATTTCATTTTTCACTCACATGTAAGGAGGTACCAAGTGGCTTGTGTGAAATAAGGATTGAAGTGACCAATACTCATGCCTCAAACAAAAGTCAATCCACCTGCAAGGATCAAACTTCTTTTCCTCTTCTGGCTACAGGGTCGTCACTCTGTCTCCTCCCCTTTCATTGTCACATCCCATTCCAGTGGGGCTGCTTTATTTGGCTTCCCTAGTAGGGATGTCATAAAGTACAGTGTTTAAGGGAAACTCTGTGAGACCTGGGATTTCCTGGGCCTTCTTTGCAGCAAGGGACCATCAAACCAGAACTGCTATCATATAGCCCATGTCATGTATATTGTGGGGCACAGACTCATCAATACCACAGAGACAAAAGAGCAAAGAAATCTAGAATCAATTAAATACAAAGAAAGAAAGAAAGAATATATATATATAATGTTAATACCCTATAAGCAGATATTTTTGTCAACTAGCTTACAATATAAGCTCCATGAGAAAAAACCTTTAACAAATTCTGTTAGAAATACCCCCCAAAATTTTCCTGTAAAAAGCAGAAAAAATTCTGACTGCAGCTGTTATTAAATTGTCCCAACATTCATATATCAAATAAGCTCTTTAAACTCAAACCAATCCCTGAGTATTAACTCCCTGAGTTGGAAGTATTAACTGAGACAAATTAATACTTGCAACCAAAGTAAACCCCTGGGATGGGAGCAGTTCTTTTTCCATATCCGGAGGACAGCCTATGAGGTGAATGGCCTCCAGAAGACCATGTAACTGGGGAAGATCTGGAGAAAAACACCAGAGGCACCTCTTTGCTGTATAGAGAAACAACATTTTGCTTTAACTGACCACCAAACTTGCCAGTGCAGAAATTGTCTGGATAACATAATTTCTTTTCTTTATTGAATTTCTATTAAATACTTTTTGCCAGTAGTCATGCTTAGTTTTAAAGACAGAAGCCCAGTGTAAAATAAATGCTTTTAGTAGGAGATCTTGGGATGTCAGGAAGAAAAAAGAAAGAACAGCAATTTGTTATGGAGCTAGATTTGACCTGTAACTAAATGTAAACAACTGGTACTGGATAAAGGAAAACACATACCTGAGGAGAGAGACAAAATACAGCTAAGTAGCTACCTTTCTTTGCTTGCTTTTCACCGTGCTACTTTCTTTGCTAACTTCTCATATCTCATGCAGAGTTAATCCTAGTACCTTTGAAGCCAGTGGGAGTCACCTCATTTTTCTGAAGTTCTTATTTTGCATAACTCCACACTTAGTAGTATGATTTTAAAAAGCTGCTTGTTTTTATGAGATCGCCATTTCTTAAAATAACATTTTCCTGTTCCATATCATTTCATTATGTTCTGTAAGAATAGGATCATTTCCAACATGTATTTCTGTGAATTAATGAATTTCGGATTGAGCTTGAAGTGTCTTATTTTTTAAGTGTATAAAAATGTTCTCTTTAAAAAGAAACATCTAAGTGCTGCCACCACTTACAAGGTTTCTGCCAGTCTTATCTGTAAAACCACATTTCAAGCATATTTAGGGACATCTCTGCAAGATGGGTCCCAAAACACCCATAGCTTCTGTAATACCAGAAGTAGATGTCTCAGGATGAGCAGATGACAGCAAGCCTGGAGTTTCCTACTGGGTTCAAATGCTAAATGAGCCTCTCAATTACCGAGTGACATTGATTCAGTTGCTTGATTTTCTTGTGTCTCAGTAAGTTCAATTGAACATCTGATGTAATAAAAGAGGAAAACCCTGATAATTAAAAGCTAAGGGTAATGATCATCTAAAAAGTTTCAGCAAAGGAAAATAAAAATGTTCTTTTTTGAAGAACATTGACTATAGTCCATCTTACTATTACAGTTCAAAATGTGACCTATTTTCAGGTGTTGTGCATTGCAGCTGTGTATGAAGGTTTGAAGAGGTGATTTTGATTTGAAGTGATGGTGTGGGGGACTCTCTAATAGTGGTTGCCAGGAAATGCAGAGGACTGAACTTCATAGTTCAGGAGGCTCCTTCTAGCCCTAGGTTCCTAAAATATTTATATAAATTTCCCCTAAGCAATTCTGTTTGGAAATGATCAGTACTGCTAAAATAGTAGGTTCAATGAAGAAAATATTTCACAGGGTTATAGACGTTAAGTGCAGAAGGAATCATTTGTGATCTAATCTGATACACCAAAATAAAACAAGCAATAGAACTTTTTCATAAAACTTTTTTTGTTGAGCTACAGAATATCATTTAGAAAGATATTCCATCTCAATTTAAAAACATTACATGAAAATGAATTCAAATCTCCAGATAGCCAGGAAAGGCAGATCTCTATTTTCTTTCTATATACCATCAAAAGAGCTGAAAGTAAAGAGAACAAGGAGGGCAGTATTTCAATCAGAGTTGAACCATGGAGCTCTCTCTTAATTTCTTCATTTAAGGGGATCCAAATTAAGTGACCAGAAGTAGAATTGCCTTTTTTCTGCTTGATTTCTCTCTAAAATAATAACTAATGATGTAGTCAGAGCCACTTTTTATTTCTTTTTGTATAAATACATTACTTCTAGAGGTAAGAAAGTAGCAAGGTTTCTATGACCAAATGGTACCTGCCATCTAAGATGTCAATTGTATCTGTGAATTTAAAAGAAAATTAGGTCTTTTCAACCCAAACACCTATGAAATTGTAATTTTGGGCTACTCATAACTCTCTTTAGGTAAATTTAACCTACTTCTGTTCATTTTTTTCCTTCAAAAATACTGTTGTTGTAAAGACATTTCTGTTTTGTGGCAGCTGCAATGGAATAATCCACATAAGAAAAAAATGAAGCATGTTTCTAAGTCTTTGTAAAATTGGGACCACAATAAAGATAGCAAAGTACATGGCCTAGTTAATGTCAGAATGCTACCATATAACTAATGTGTAACACAACACACTTTTCCAGGATTTTGCCACTGGATCTAAAATTAAAAGAAACCCTGAAAAAGGAAAGGGAGTCCAGAGGAATCAATTAACGATTTTAAAGGAAAAGACAAAAGTAGCAAGAAAAATAAGCCAATGTTAACATAAAGGTCCAAGGAGAACGGAGCACTTTTACAAATATATGAAGGGAAAGGATGGAGCTAGGGAGAAAGAAAGTTTATTAATGGCTGAAGGAGAGGTTTCATTCATGACAACTCCAAACTGGCTGAGAAACAAAACTCTATTTTATAAATTTTGCTATAAGAATTATAAGAAAGAAGTGTGAACTTCCTTGTGTGATGAAGAAAGATCTTGTAAAAATACTCTGTGATAAAAGGAAGAAAAGGATATGAAAAAAAAATTGAAGTTTATTTTTATTATGCAGATGTTGCAACTAGGCTTTGGCCTCAGATCAGCACAGAGTATGTGCATAGGACAAAGTGTGTGCTTAACACTAATTTCATATTTAACTGCCTTGTTGACTTTAGACCTCATTGTTTTACTCAAGAATTAAAAAAAAAATAATGAAAAAATGTTTTGGAGACAAAATGCACTGGACGCTAGGAGTTGTAACTTGTAAAATATATAAACTGCTGCCTGGTAATAATAAATGTTAGCTTGGCTGGGGTTGTGCCTATGTGCCTTCCAGAGCGGTAAATCTTTAGGAGGGATCTGAAAAAGCAGAGGGTGAGGGCATTCCAGGGGCAGAGCTAGAATAGAAGTAGGTGCAAATTTAAGAATGGGATAAGTAAACAGGGTTATTAATATAATATAAGGAAATTGGGTTAAATTGGAACCCAAAAAGAAAAAAGAAAAAAAGATTTTGATTCCCTTGGCCCCCATTCCTATTGAAATGAGAAATTTTGATCTAAAATCTAATTCATGTTTTGAATTTTGTAAGAAAACTGGCCTGCTTTACAATACAGTACAAATGTAGCGTGCCCAGAGGCATAAGCACACTTTCAGGTGCCTGGGGCAGTTGCTACACACAGGTTATCTTCCTGTTGCCCCCACAATTGCAATTGCAATCATGCAGTTGCAGCAGCAGCTGGTTTCTTTTTGCCCTCTCTGTCCCCAACTCGGTGCCTGGGGTAGCTGCACCAATCACCCCACCCTAGTTGTGCTACTGACTGTGACAATTAATGTTTGAAAAATCATGACACATCAAGAAGTTAAAAAGAGACTGCAGAAAGCCACCATGCTGCAGAATTTCTTGCTGAAATTAGTCAATTATGCTTATAAACTGAAGGTAAATTACAATCTCATGATACATCATGGTGAAGGCTCTCAAGTGGGTTATAGCCCCATTGGGACACCCAGGGAACCTGGCTCTGAATTCTCTTGCCAAGAGAACCCTCCGATTTTCACAAATGTATCCCTCTTTCCAGTCATCCTGGCACAGGGACACCTTTTCCTCTGCTTTGTCAATCTTCTTCTGGCATAAGTTCCACTAAAGCCCTGAGTCAGTTGTAATTTAGAGCTACCGAGCAGCAGCTCTGCACAGCAGCTCTGCACAGCATCAGGATGGGGGCTGGCCCTCAGGATCCAGAAGCTATAAACAGCAGCCCACTGTCCCTCTTATCTCTGACACCACACACAGAGCTCTAGTCCAGGAGAGAATTTGCTCAGTGACTCTACTCTAATTTCCTATACCAAATTCATGTGTCAGGCACATAGATTTAGATTTTGCATAGTTTAAATTCTGCCAGTTTAATAGAGAACAGAATTTAGGACAGCGTATTTTGTTCCTGAACAGAAGATAAATGTTCTAATAAAATCTGCATAAACCAAATAAGAATAACCATTTTTGCTGGCCCTCCATTCATTCACATAATTGCATTTAAATTGCTGAAGGTAATAAGACTGTTACCACAGAGGTATGTTTTCCTGGTGTATTTAGACCCTGACATTCATTTCCTTTCTGAGGCGCACTGCTTTATTAAGCATTGAGCCCAATCCTGAAGCCTTCTTTCAGATCCATATTCTAATTTCAGAGTGACTATAATGGGAAGTCAGTGCAGAGAAAGGAAGTGGAGCCTTCACTTCAGGCCTTTTCCCCGCTTCCATTGATGAAAAACAAAAATGCTTTCTGAGAATCAAGGGAATTGTTAATATTTTGGCTTAGAATAGGCCTTGCCATGAACAGCTATCACAATGACCTGCACAGATTGTTTAATTTGATCAATTTCTTCACCATTTTTAATTCATTAAATTACTAGAGAATGTAGTACTAGATCTTCCAGCATATGTCTATACTGAGAACTGAATTAGCTCAGGCACTGGAAGTAATCCAACGTCTAGGCATTCTAGTTTTGTGAAGTGCTGAGCAACTCACCATGGTTTGCTACTGACTTGATGGCAACTGAACTTCCCAGGAAGCATTTGGGAGCTGATCCAGTGCCCAGTGAAGTCTTCCCATTAATTTTAATGGCAGCTGGGTGAAACTTTCCGTTCTCTGCAGCTGCAAGCGCTTAGTTCATTTGTAATCTAGAAACTGCCTGCTGAAAATGCACAACTAATATTTCCCGAGGTGTGACCAAAATTGAGGTTGGTTTTCCAGCACTCTAGAGCACGTACATTTTTTTTCTCTTGGGCTACAAGAAAAACAATTCACTTAAAAAATATCATTGTTGAAAAGTTGATTAAAATAAATAGATGAAAATGTTGCTGGTTGCTAAATGCTTTTAAAGCTGGGACAGGCTTGAGTTCAACACCCTCCTTTATTTAACCAATGTATAAATATGTTTTTAATCCTTAGTAAAATAAAGAATATTGATATGCATCATATTATGCAGTTTGTCAATTGGCTTTTTGTTTTAAGTACCTGGCACATAAATATGAAAGGACGTTCCCTCTGAAAAAGGAGAAGTGCAATCTGTATTCTAGGACAACTACAAAGAAGCAATAAATTATTGCTGTAATGACATGCTAATTAAAATTTTGCTTGTAACTCATGTAAGTGTTTGAAGCCCAGCAAATTTCTCTTTTCATTTGTGAAGTGTGAAGGTAAATTGCCCAGTGACAGTGGGACATCGCTAACAAGTACAAATTGAATAACATGCTATCTTGCTCTATTAGTCCTGACTAGCATGTCTGAATTAGATATTCAGCACACTCCCCATTGTAGGCCTGATTGATAAATGCTAAGGAGAATTTGTCAAAACAACAGGGGCTACACCCAGTGGGACATCAATATGCTCCATTTAGTCACCCACACGGCACTTCCTACATAGGATTGTCACATAAAATTAAGACTAGCCGCTAACCAGCCATCAAGCTTGTAGCAGACATCAGGCAGCCTGTGTTCTATATGCATATTAGTCACATGCTTAACAATTTGGGCTGTCATGACTGAAGCATGCAGTGACCTCTGGAGCAGAGGTTGAATTTTCCAACTACACTGAGACAGCATGCTCAGCTGTTCAAGATTTTAGACCATTTCCTGCCAGATCTGCGCACAGATGCACTGCCCTAAGCTATAATCTGTGGCCTAGTCCAAATGACAAATGGCACAGCATAGATTATTGCATTATATATTAAGTACTACAAGTCTGTAAATTATAAGTAAACTACTGTTCAGCCCAAATGTCTCCTCCAGCTTTCAGAACATTTTCCTTCACAACTCTTTTCATATACAAGTCTAGTAAATATTTGGCAAGCCAGGAGATCAAAGTCCCAAAGACTGGAATTAACTGTCTCCACTGCAAATTAACTGCTTGAATATCAAACAGTTTGGTGCCAGCTGTAATTCAGTAAGTCACTGCTGGATTTGCTTTTTGCCTATCCCTTACATTTGCCATGAGAATTATTAACAAATTAAGGTTTGTGAGTTTTATACATTTAGGTATTTTCATTTGATAATGCAGAAAGCAGCACTGTCAACAGCATACAGTTTGCTGATTCATTCAGTATGGATTAGCCGTACAATATGCAAGGGTAACAAAAATAAGTAAGAAATCTAAACAGCGTCAGTACTGAGGGCATCTAATTTGTATTTCTATTATGCTTAGTCTCTGTTTATGTGCTGAAGTCCTTGTTTATATGTCAAACAGCTGCACAAGGTACAAAGAAAAAGCAAGCTGGATAAATTGTCCACTTAATTTCTTACTATTAAACAGAAATATTAAAGAGAAAAAATAGGATTAGCTGGTAGAATTTATTGTGTTTTTGGCAGTCTAACAGGGGCTGTAATAAATCAGCTGGTATTTGCTAGCCAACTGCCAGATGATTTTTGGTTAGGAGGAGAGGGTAACAAAATCATGGACAAGTATTTCTGCAAGAAAAAGGAAGAATTGTTTGATATCTGATTCTACTGCCATTACATTATCATTATTTTTTGGAACTAATGAACGGAAATTGATGAATCAGTGCTGGGATCTGCTGCCATCGAAATCACTGACTACAGAAGAAATAGGGGGCAAGTCTCAAATTTGGACAACATTAATCAAGCCATACCCTGACCATTATTTAAGTTGAACTGAACCGGAACCTCTAAAATGTCCAGTAAACTTCCTGTTATATGTGTCAAATATTTTATAGCATTGTACAAGATCTTTTCCAGGATTACAACCTGGTAAAACTTGAGATATATCATGAAAAATGGACACTGGGCATCTTTCTGTGTATACTTTTTGTGCCAGTGTGTTCCTGAAGTTTCATTGTGGGTAATCTGGGGCCTAATTCTGTTCCAGCTGAAGAGGACCATACAGGGTGTGTCTACACATGTTGCTATGGCACCGTTGTTACTATGGTCATTTAGTACTTCCAAAAGGATAAATGATTGTGCAGTAACATCCAGTACTGCACCATGCGCACTGCGCATGGTTATTTTTAGGCATTGTGTTGCCATAGTGACATGCTGTAACAGGGGAGTGTGTCACTAGTGACGTAGCTGTAGTGTCATGGGTTTTGCCCATGGATGCGACACCGCCATAGTGCATTGTTACAGCAACGTAGCGTCCCATGTAGAACAAAGATACTCCCACTGTCCTTATCATGACCTCAATACTTGGGCAAAGCAGGTGCCATACAAGTGAATTATACCCTTTATGCTGAGCCAGTAGGAGATGAAACATAAAGGGTAGGAGTGAGGTAGGACATTGGCTTCACTTTCTTAATGCATTAGCTGCTGAATCTGAGCTGGCAGTGGGTGCTAAGCTACATGCAGTGAAGTGCTATAACATGTTGATCTCCAGGAATCATGGGAGGTATTCACTTTAGCTAATATTGTCCTAAGGGTTTTTCTGTTTCATTTTTGTTTATTTTTATTACTACAATTAATAATTTCTCAATGGGGGTGTTGATAGCAGGAACTATTATTCTACCTACAACCTAAATATGTTTTTTTTTCATCCTTTTCCCCATCTGTGATTGAGCGCACATCACAGAAAAAAGAAAATATATTTGTCTTAGGATAGATTTGGCATACCAGATCCTGCTCTCAGTTACACCAGGGTAAATCTAGGTTAATTCCAATAGAGATGGATTTAATTTAGTCTTATTGTAACAGGGCAGACTGGCCTGGTTTATCTAATTCTATCATAGTAATTCTCTCTCAGGAATACAGAAAGCAAGTATTTGCCCCTCTTGCTGCTGCTTTTTCACTGGGAATTAGAAGTCATTCTAATTCCCAGTCTGCATAAACTGGACCTTTACAGTCCAAATGTATCTAAGAGAAATCACTATTAGAAATGATTGAAATATTTCTAATCTAAGTGGATTAGTGATTTCTCCAATGATAGTAGACACTCTACAGGAGTGGCAATGGCACAGGTAATATGTGGGAAGCCAGATCAGCCCTGCCGAGTAGAAAGCAGTTCTGAAATTTTACTCATACAAGTAATCTTGACTCATATGAACAACCCCTTATATTCAATGAGAAAATCTGCATTAATCAGTCCTCTCACCCAGGCCTAGAAAAACATGCTGCTCATGTGTAATCAGCTCTCTTTGCTTATGACAGTAAAATATAAATTGGTTTCAGGTTTGGGTGTAGGGTTTATTTTTCCCTAACAATGCTGCTGCCTATCACTGAGCAACCTGGCTCTTTGTATGGAGGATACTTCTGATAGTGGGAAAAATCCTGGCTGAGAATGAATGTGAGAAGGAGTGTATATAATAAACTCCATGTGCTATATGAATTTTACTATGGGAAGTGCATAGGGATTAGGAATGAAAAAATGAATACCCACCCATATTATAAAAAATTAAATGATAAATGGATGAGGACCTAGAAAGCTATAACCCAAAATATTAGCATTTTAGGCTACCTAATGGAACAATGCTGTGTTTAAATTATTCAGTCAGTGAACTGAAGAAATCAGCAACTAGACAAGATTTCTTATAGAGATAGGATAGCTACAAAATAGATTAACTGCTAGATTCATTCTATTTGTTTGCTGATTCATTCTTCACTTGCTTACTGGTGGAATTAAGCCATTTTAATTATAATTATTTGCAGCTACTTTCCTAGGAACTGCATTTTGTATGAAATGCACCAGGCTAACTGTTTCCACAGAAGTTAGACACAAACATTCAGTTACCCCCTGGAAAAGCCATAAAGCAATTTTAATCTTAAAAAGTTATTTGAGTCATTTTGCTTTAGAAAACAGCAAAACTAAAGCTCAACAGCAAGTGACAGTTCTGTTGAAAAGAGCAGCGTGTTCTGATTGCCTAGGGCAATATGCAGATGATGGATAGTGTAACACATGAATCTTCTCCTCATCTCCATTCTCAACTCTCTCTACTAATTGTCACCAATATCATCAGTGTCACTAGACTAAGCCACTATTCCAAATCTACAACCTTCCCCAGAAGCACTAGCCCTGCTGCTTCTCTTGGGGCTTGTTCCTTTGCTTATGCAATCTGTGGCACTACTTAGTGCTGAGGCCCCTGCTGTCTCAGAGCAGGTAACAGATGATGGATATGGATTCTGTGTCTGGAGTCTGGCCTCTAATGGGGGCTGTGGGTGTTGCTGATGCACACACCACAGCATAGTATGAGAGGTTGCTGCTACTGACAGTTGGTGAAATCATTGCAGGGAGTAAATGCTGCATGAAATATTTGTTTGCCTAATGTAGTTTTATGTATACAGCTTTCTAAATATACTACAGGGCATTAAGGTTGCAAAATCAAGCACTCAAAATGAGAAGATTTCAGAGCTAAGGTTCCCCATAAAACCTTAATTTGGCTACAACGTGAGCTGTGATTATATGTTAAGGTACAGCTGTGATTCTCAACAGGGGTCCACAGCACCCTGGGTTCCATGAGATCCTTTTAAGGTTGCCTTGCAATACTAGGTGTGCAAACACCTACACATAATTCACAAGATAAACCCAGAGATTTCATGTAGGAATCCATAATAGCAAAAACATTTCTGACCTGTTGTGGTCTTTCCAAGTTCTTTGCAACTGAAGGATTGCTGTATTTAATTTTCTATAGTCAGAAGAGTCAAATTAACTTCTGGAAAATTATGGCAAGGTGCCATGAGCCTAAGATGGTTGAGAATCACTGTGACATAGTTTTAATTACAGAATTACTATTTTTCTTCAAAAGACCCCAATTTCATTCAGTACAGAGAGTAAACACTGAATGAGCAGCTATTCAGATTTTTGTTTTATCCTCCTTGTTCATTGTGTGGCTTTGTGCCTTAACTACAAATTCAACTCTGAATACATAATTATTAATTTCCTCTTGATCTTTTCTATGGTGTTTATCACTGTAACATCAGTGGGCTCCACAAACAGATCCTAATCCCTATGCACTTCCCCTAGCAAGTGTATTTTCTTAAAACCTCTTTGTGAGATAAGGGAATGGTCTTATTTCCTCTTAGGTATAGAGGCATTCATTGGCTGCTCAACCTGAGAAAACTAGGGCTGATTTTTTATAGTACTTAGCACTTCATTTTGCTCAGAGCATAAATCCCATTCACAGCACAAGGGATCCCAAGTGTTTTAAGTCAAGCACCCTGAAGGTGAGGATGCAAGGCAGTGGCCACCTATGAAAAGTCTGGTTTACGTCACTGGCTTAGCATCACAAATCAAAACCATAGGGCAGGTAAGGAATTCATGCCTTAGCATTCAACTGCCTTAAGCATGACACTGCCCTTTCTCATCCTTTCTCACTCATGAATCATTTACCTCTCCCAAATTCTGCAGAAAATATTCAGGATCCCTATAAATATGCTCTTTCACTATAACGTCCCAAATCCTTCCCTGAGCACTCTATGCTCTGCATTGCACAGTACACTTTATTTTATATTCAAATGCGTGTTGGGGACAAATACAGTGTTTCACTTGTCAATGCTTAACTGGCATTTCTAGAGATCAACACTCCTGTTAAGCAGTCCCGGGTGGCATTGTTGTGTAGAAATGCATTGATCTGTGATGCTAGTTCAGTGACTTAAACCAAACTTTTCACAGGTGGCCACTGCCTTGGATCCTCAGCTTCAGGGTGCTTAACTTGAAACTTCTGGGATCCCTTGTGCTGTGAATGGGAGTTATGCTCTGAGCAAAATAAAGTGCTAAGTACTATGAAAAATCAGCCCTAGTTTTCTCAGGTTGAGCAGCCAATGAATGCCTGTGTGCCTAAGAGGAAATAATACCATCCCCTTATCTCACACAGGTTTTAAGAAAATACACTTGCTGTTTGTGGAGTCCACTGATTTTCAGAGGCATAGGTCCTCCGAAAAATATCTGGTTACATAACTAAATACAGTATCGTAATTCATGCACATACAGTAAGAGGAAGAAACATTAAGCTAAATGGCTTTTTAAAGCCACATATTCCAATAAAAACCTTCAAAACAATACAGGTCCCAACAAAATGTATGAAGAACTGGAAGATTTGTTGCATTTATTTATACTCCGCCACAGAAAAGGCATCAAAATTCATTTGTGATTCTTGTTGCTCCCACTGAGATCAATAACAGTTGCATCTACCTCAACTGGGGTTAAATTAAGGCCAGAGATTCTCTGTGTTTTAGGAATTAAGGTTTTGATTACACCTGACTGTACAAGCATAGTTAGGAAGTGAGAGGAAGATACTAGAGACACTTTTCTAGTTAGGTCTCCAATGTAAAGCTCAAGCTTATTAGTAGTCAATGCACTTGATAGGGAGTGCAAAACAATCACTAGGTTCACTGGGCTACTCTGCAAACTGAAGAAATTAATCTCCATTGGTGTGTTCCTTTGCACTTTTGGGAATTTTTCTGATCCAGCCCCTTGAAGGGCTTGCAGAGTGGTGGCATAGGTATGTTCATGGTGGCCTTCACAGGGTGCATGTGCCCCAGAAATTCTTCCCTGGGGGCTGTGAGGCTTTTTCATCCTCAATGACCACAGTGGAAGGGAGATAATAACTTTCTAGCCTGGGAAATACTTGTTAGAAAAAAGTCATACCAGGCTACTAGCCAGTACACTTTATTTTATACCCAAATGTGGGGGACAAATATAGTCTTCTGCTTGTCAATGTTTAACTGGCATTTCTAGAGATCAGCACTCCTGTTAACCAGTGCTGGGTGGCATTGTTGTGGAGAAATACTTTTTAGGCCATTACTTAGCCTTTGAACTGACAACAAAGCTAACCAATTGATGTCTGAAGAGAACAGTGATAGGAAATGTTTAAGGCTGAACTGTTAACAGAGGGTTGGCAAAACTATTATCTTGACCAGAGGTTCTAGTTGTTTTCTAGCTAAGAGGTTAGAATATAATCAAGCGAGGAAATGGGACTACCGGCTGAGGACAATACAGAAGTGTTCTAACTGAGAGGGGCTGGGTGACAGGAGCATGGATAAGATGCTGGGTGAAATTTCTGAGCTGGAGAAGAATGGATGCCAACAATAAAGGAACATACTGAATGCTGGTGAGATGTAGGAAAATGAAGACCATCTAACTTGGGCTAACACAACTTAAGGGAGACTTATGCTGCCGGCGATCTTAACTCTACAAGTCTTGTATTTGAAGAGAGAGGATGTAAATGACCTCTGGAAAAATTAACAAGTTCATTGGGAAGAAGCATTGCACCTTCATTTACAGTAACACTGGCTGGCTTATTCCATACAAGGGTTAAAATTTACATTACTACTGGAGATCTGTTTAAGAGTGTATGCAGGTTAAATACACTGAATCCTCATCCCATACACAATAAGGCAGCTACAAGTCAAACATAATGACAGTGCTGATTAATTAGGTACTCCTACCCCCAGCACTTGAGAGTGATTTATTGAGACACATCCCTAACCTGATCCATTGTGCTGACTGGATTAATGGAGTGAGCTAGAGAAATTCACTGGCAATGTTAGATACAGAGCAGGAAAGCATTAACCCTTGGAGCTTTCTTATCTAGCCTATTGACAGAATATTAATTATGACAAAACATACATGTCTCACCTAATTATCTTTTGATAACTAAGCATATATTTTTATTCAGGCACAGTGAGGATCCTGGAGTGAAAATCTTTTATGCATAAACATTTGAGAAAAATATAGAGATAAGTTTGGATTTACAGTGTTCACTGTAAACAGGAGACTATAAATGTCTTCCTTTAATTCTTGAGCATTTACTTTAAATTATTAGGACAATTGATGGAGCAAGGAGAAGTAGTTCTCATGACATATAAACCAGGGCATCATTTGATTACATATATACAAACACTCACAATGCAGTATAAATGCTGCATTTTTAGTAGGCCTGACTCTAATTAGCCTCTCTTTAATGGCTTAGGCTCCTCTCTAATGTCATATCAATTAAACTGCATTCACCAAACCAGATTTTCTGCCTAACCTCAGCTATCAGGAATCAAGAAATGGGCCCCTGGCAACTGAAAGTCTCGCTGACCTCACTTCAGACGAACCTGGAATTGGCCAAATAACATTTTTCATGGGGGTGGAACAGGCTGGGAGGAGCCAGCACTTCTTTTAGATAGCTTCAGATATTTTAAGCTGCCTTTCCCTGGGTTTCCTAGGCAGTTGCAACATCATACTTAGTACTCACATGGAAATGAACCCCTGCTTGGGTAGAGCTGGGCCATGTATTCAGTTTACAGACAAGAACGAATCAATCTCAGAATACTTAGATGAAGAAATGTGTGTCCGCACAAGAGGCATCTGATGTGATGACATAGCCAATGGTGGTGTTATCTTGGAAAGAGGTGAAGGCAGAAAAACAGTCAGGGTAGCAATGATGTAAAAAAAGTGAATTTGCTACTGGTATAGGGGGTATGCTCTGTGGTCTGGTAAGGCTGGAATAGACAGCAGTGAGGTGGAGGACCAGAAGTGCTTCAGTTAAATGTGTTGGTGAGCAGTTCTGCAAAGAGGTCCAGGCATGACAGCTTAAACCTCCTATAATTCTACCATTCAAGGGTTCTTCTATATGCTTATTCTTCTATAATTCTACCATACGACATTTATCATGAAAAACTTTTAAAAAAATCTGAATATTGGAAGTTAACTCACTTTGGGAAGCTTTTAAGGGAGAATGAAATCATTAGACATTGTAATCAAATTTTTAAAAATAGAGTGTGGCTTTAGCCTTTAAGTCTATACGTAACCATAAGATCAAAATACAGATGTGGATATTTTGGTATGTCTTGGATCTGAGTTTACAGACCATTTTGAGTCAAATAGAAACTCTAAGCAGTCCATGAGGAGTGTGGATAAAAATGGCAGCAAGAGGAAACAGAACTATCCTCTGTAGCCAAGGGTGTTTCTGATTTTCCAAATAATCAATATGTATAATTAACAAAAACACAAGCTTGGGCAGGCAGATCAGCATATCTAGCCCCAGGTTCACCATCATGGATGACAGTTACACTAGTCTACCAGCTGGGAGGATCACATGAGTTTGTGTATATTCATACTTGCTTATTTTAATTACTCATCCACTCACTCAGCATTTCACACTTTAGGACTTTGGTTAACATTGTGAAAGTTAACCAAAGCATCACAACTAGAAAAGTTTGAGCAAATAGTAAATTCACCAAAAGCTGCAGCCTCAAAAAGACCAAAAAATATTTGAAAATGTGGATTTAATTCATCAAATAGTTTTATACATAAAATAACAGGAAGGGGAAATTTAAAAAAAATATTTTGACAACCTTTCTCAACATTGACAAACAACAGGAAATTTCAAATGAATGGGAAATGAAGCATTTTAGGTCAAGCAAAAAGTTTCAAGACAACAAGTAGTAAAATGATGAAAAAAATTAAGAAATCACTTCAATATGGCCCAACTTGCAATTATTTTCATTTTTAAATTTCAATTTGGCTACCAAAGCAAACAAACAAAAATGGTCTAGTAGCTACGTTTATAAAGCGTCACTGCATGTTCATGCACTATAACCAATCTTGTCATTTATGGCTAGATATACACAAAAGATCTGGCCACAGTGCAGTATGCTCCTACATCTGGGCTCCCATGAATGTGAACTCCATCCCTGACAAGTCCACTTATAAGTGTCCACACCACAGAGCCACTCATACTTGCGTGGCTGGCTTCACCTTCACTTTGCATGCATAGGGATTCAGTGGTAGGACTACTATGGACATATTCCAGGACTCTTAGCACATCATTAGCTATTCTAGGAATAGTCTGTGGTATTTTATAGGAGAATTAAGCTATCCTTCCTGAGCCTCTTTGTGGAACTGCTCACCAACACATTTATCTCAAGCACTTCTGGCCCTGCTACTCACTCTTGCCTATTCCAGCAATACCCTAGGAACCATAAATCTACTACTGGCAGATGCACTTTTCCTGCTTGTGGCTGGAGTGTTATTGCAGCAGGGTACAGTGAGAGGGTTTGTGAGACATCTGATAGTATTTCATCAACAGTTTCTGATCCTTAGAAAGGAGTTCAGTTGTGGAAGACCTGGGACATCTATTGCATGCTACAACTGCTGGTACTTCTCTATATAGATATACCAGTGTTTCTCTGCTAGTTATAGGATCATATAGTCACGAATGAACAGCAGCTGTAGGAGTTCTGCAGAAGGCAGACCACCTTCATAATGCTTTGTGATTAGCTTATGTACTCTCCAAGAAGTCTGTTTTGAAATGAAAAATATAAAGCTTTTATGTAGAAAATGTCCAAATGAAATATGTTGGCATTTTCAAAGTGAAATATTTCAGTCTGAAAATATCAAAAGGAAATGCTTGAACATTTGCAGCATATTCTTCCAGTATTTTTTCTGTTGAAAATATTCCTGAATCTAACCGAAATTTACAAATCATTTTAGTCCTTCAAAACTCCACTAAGTTCACTGAAAAAATGACAACCAGCCTGGTCTACAAACAACAACTCTAAAAAGGCAAATCAGTGGAGTAAAGAGTAAACTTCTATAAAACTGTTCATTTAATTAATATTCAATCTGACAGTCTCACTAGTAGTGGAACTAAATGCATGTTCTCTTTTTTTCCTGGCTAATATTCTAGGCATACACAGGGCTGGTGTGAACAGGGTACATCTGCCTGTTCAGATCATGGCCCAACAGACTGCAGAATTTACCAGTAACTGCATTAGCTGCAGGAAGTTATAGCATAAAGGATAGTGAGGGCCTTGTTACACATTGCACTTTAAGCTTCTCAAATGTTGACTGGTATTAGTATTAATTCAAGTTTAGAGTAGTTACACATTTAGGCTAAAGGCCTTGTTTGATTTTTCCAACCTGCAAAGCTGTGACTTGTCACTAGAAGGCTGGTGAACAGGGGCCTCACTAGGAGCTACAGCTGTGAGCTGTCCACAGGAGGGTGGGGGGATGGACAGTCCATTCTGGGATGCCAGAGGACTGGAGCTTTGGTGGCTTATCTCTGGGGAGTGGCCACACATCTGTGAAACATGAGCTGGGTAACACAGATTGGAACACAGACCAGAGATAAACCTGTCCTGGAGTGACATGACTTTAAGATGACTAAAGGGTGCTTAAAACTAGTTCACACACCTTAATGTGTGGACAATCCAGGGGTTAAAAGCTCCCCGTGCTTCCTAAAATTAAAGTGCAACAAAGCCCTGAAAGTAGTAGTGCTGGAGCTACAGTTCAGATAGCTCTCTCTGCTGAGCTCTGCTCAGTCCTGATCCATCAAGCCCAAGTTTGAAGTATAGGTATATGAAGAAGATCACTGCCTCTGTCATTTGTTCATCAGCTTGCACTTCTTGTATCAGTGTATGTGTGCCCAAGAAACCCAATGGTTGGATGTAGATGTGCAGGCATGTGTGGTTTATGGCGCAGAATACTTCTTTGCAGCACCACAAACCACATATCTGGCATGTTAAAATTAGCCCCATGCTGCAAATTTGTAATGCAGGGGCATAATTAGCTACTAGGAAATCCCAGTGGCAAAAATATGCCACAGAAAACATCATGGCACATGCCACAGGAGTGTTCATCGGCAGACGTGGAGGCTTAGCCTTCCCAGGGGACACTTTTGCTGCCATCCAGAGCATCTTCCCACCCCTACTTCTTCCCCAGCTCCTTCAGCATGCTGGGAGCTGGGAGAAGTGGGGAAATGGCAGTTCCCATGAAGTGGGGCATTTTGCTCCTCACCAAAGTGCATGTGCAGGGGTGTGCGCAGAAGCAAAAAGTAATGACACAAATGTGAGCCGCTACTTTTTTTTGGCTGCTGCAAGCACCCCACTGCATGTGGGGACACACACAGTGAAGTTGTCTGCCTTATGCTGAAAGTTCTTCAAGGTATCTTGGAGATCTTGAGGTATCTGATCTGAGAAGGGGAACAACATCTGTATAATGCAAGTCCAAGAAAATAGTCTGGTCAATGATATTTCTACTGCTACCTTTTCATATTGGCAGAGTAAATTAACCTTACTAAGCTCCAATTGGTGTAGCTAAATTGTTATTTGTATCCAGGCAAGTGAGTTCAAAGCCTGTTAAGAAGGCATCCATCTGGCCTGTGCCCTCTGACCCTGTTCCTTTTCCCATGCTTGTTGAGGCTCCTGTTCCCAAGTGTCCTGAGTTATTCATATTATCCAGCTGCAACAGAAGTGCAAGTCAAGAAAATGAAAGATCATATTATATTTGGCCAAAGGGAAAAATTAAAGTCCTGGTGGCCACCCAGATGTTACATTCTGCATCACAAAAATGCTGCAGAATTTATCACCTTGGTATGCTTTCATTCCATCTTTATTCTATCTTTTACCTTGACCTATTCAGAAGCTTCTCCTAGTTATACACCAGACCAAAGCCATTCTATGATCAGAATTCCATATTTAAATCCTTCCAAAAATGTGGGGAATCTGGTTGTGGAAAGGGTTAGTCTAGGGACATCAGACTTGAAGCCTGTTACCAGTATTAGTTTTATTATTTAAGGCTTGGGAAGCCTTATAGCATTTTAATCTATTGGAAGAAGGATTTTCTAGGCTAGTGGTGAAATTTCATCTATGCAAAGGAGATTATTTTGTCACCTGCTGATTTAACAGCATATCAAAGAGTAGAAAGGGACTGTAAGCTACTGAGGTGGCCACTGAAAGTTTAACATAGCCTGGAGTCTTCCAGACCTTCCTAAATTTTTTTGGTAGGTATATGAAAAAACTTCAAAACATAGCTGCCTGGCTTGGGAAAAAACTACATGCACTAGGATATAATGGTTATGTAAAAGTAGCACCCACAGTCCAAAGTGTCTGAGCAATGGAGTAGAGAAGCCAAGCCAAGAACTGGCATCCCAGGGTATTTTGTCACTTAATACATCCACTGGGATTATATTCCAGGCTGTCCAGCACAGTTCCTAATGCCATTAGCTATAACTTTCAGTCTATCAGTGTAACAAACCTACAAACAGAACAGAATATGAAAAGCATGCATTTATTATTCTGCTTTCTCAATAACTGAAATTCTGCAAAAATTAACTGATAGTTTCATGTTTAAATTATTTTTCCATGCACAGAATCCTTCTCAGAGTACTCTTCTCCTCAGAACTGAAGCTAAAGCCATTCCATTTCATGCTATATCCCTCTTAACAATATTGTTATTTGTCACACCTGGAAACCACTCAAACTTACGCTGCAGTTTCAGCAGTAACAGTAAAGATACCAGTTGCCACATTGCTGATTGCCTGGTTCTGATTCCTGTGCCAAGACTGCTGTCTGTCCAGTCACTCCCTGTACTGATCACTGGGTTTATAAACACAGGCATACATAAATAAGAAGAACAAAACAACAGACTTTAATTACTTGAGCAGAAAGCTAACCTTTGCACACCCCTTGTGTCTCTCTGACAGTTGCTCCTTAACTGAGGGGCTATCTCCCAATGCCCACCTCTTCTAAAGTAGGGAGTATCTCTAAATGATATCTTTTATTACTATGTTCCCCATCAACTCCTCTGAATATAGTCCCATGACACCCATTAGTCCATTCAGTCCTGCTGCTTGATGTAGGTCTGATTCAGGATAGTGGGCTGTTCCTACAAATCAACACCTTCTGCTTCTAGGGTCTCCTCCAGTGCTCTCCATTCTTTCTCCTACCTCAAAATAAGACCATCCTTGTGAAGAAGTCTTAGTTGAAGATTTGTGAGCTTAGTGCTCCAGGGAGTGGTGAGGATACAGTCAGACCCTTATAGTAGAGGCAGACAGATGAGGAGTTCCTGGACTTGCAAGTTCCATATTTTGCTTTGCAGCAGAAATTTGTTAGGTTCTTCATGAACTACTTGATTTCGCCTGTGCTAGCCTCTAGGACATGATTTTATACAAGCAGATGTTTCCGATGCATCGCCTGAAATGATGCTGTCTGCAGTCCTTATACTAATAGTTAACCAGAACCCCAAAGTGATCCTCTGGTCAGCTGGTAGCATACTGGCTAAATATGTTCAGTTTAGCTGAGCTGTTTGGAAATGAAATAGGCTTCAGGAATCAAAAGGTGATTGCTGAGCAGGTGTATACAAACAAACAAACAGTCTCCAGTTCATTAGAGTAGAAAGCAGGAAGTGAGTAGCTAGAACATACAAGCCTGGGTTATGACATTTAAGGATAAACTCAAGCAATTCAACTTTAGCTTTATCCTCCCTAGACAGCAAATGGGTCAGAACCTCTGGTTAAAGCAAAACAGATGTTTTTTCTAAGCCTCATAAACTTGGCTCCAAGCTATGCAAGAGGTTCAAGACTGTGACTGGGGAGCCAAGGTCTTCCAAAACACAGATAATAGCCAGTTTAGACCACAGAGGAAAGTGCATGCTGTATTTGATTTTAAAATTAAAGGACAGGTGATGTTTACTAAATGTCCATCTTAGATCCTCACTTTCTTACATTAACCTGTCATCATTTTCCAGATCCTTCTATAACTACGCAACTATGTAAACAGGAACCGCATATATCAGTTTAATTTCCTTGCTGAAAATAAACCATGACTATATTGTACCAGCAAGTCAAAAGTCCAAAGAATTAAGCAAATTAATTAAATACATGCTTACTCTACGCCCACATGCTTAAGTCCATTCCATCCCTGTTCCAGACTTTCCCTTGGAGAAGAGTATCCTTAACTTTAAGAAACTGATGACAACTGTCTTGCATTCAAATGCTTGTCCAACTTTATCCCAATTACATAGTTGATTCAATAGCAGATATCACCCTAAGAAATCCTTGTCTCTCTCACAGCTTTAAGTCACTTAAGTTTCTTGTGTTTTGTATTTTTAACATACTATCAAACAAGCAACTTCATAAACCACTTAAAACCTCTGTTCATGCATCTAAAAGATGTCAAGATGTAAAGGCCAGAAGAGACTATTTGGTTACTTAGTCTGCCCTGTTCTACAGCAGACCATGTAACAGGCCACTAAATGAACTATAACAACAAAATCAGTAAAGCACATGAGCAGCTGACCTAATAGATTCTCATTTTAATATGGTATAGTAATGCAATTTGATATCAATCTGAAAATACGCACCATATATGAAACTCTGCATACAAGCAGAAAGGCATTTTCATGTCAACAGACAGTGATAGCTCCCTGGTAAATGGATTTTCCTCCTACCTCTGAAGTAGTAGGAAGAGGAAGAGCAGAGCACAACATAGAGAAAAGGGCTGTTAGAGACATTAGCTTCCAAATGTCAAAGTACTTCTGTATGCCAAGAAGAAACTGTTCCTGAAAGACTTCATGAGCATTTCTGTTCTATATAGGTTTCTACACAGTGTGTGTCACTGTAGCATTAGAGCATCTATGAGTTGTGAATCTGGCACTGTAAATAACATCCATCACACATGACCTGCTCTATCATCCTCTGCCCAGAGATTGGAATTTGTATGTTAAATGTATCATTTTTTTTGGTAAGGGAAAGTTTGTTATTGTTTTTGTACATATTACTCTGTGTTTCTAATGGAGCAGAAAAGACAAAGAAATGCACTCTGTACTTGGAGCACAGGGTGGTGAAGTTTGTAATGGTCTTTAATTCCCGTGGAAATTCATTGCTCATTCTTGGGTCACCCCCCAGCACTTTATCAATAGTGTATGAAATGTATGTGAAAAGAGAAGCAGTTTCTTCAAGTGTACAAGTACACTGGCTTTTGTCATGATCTGATTCCAAACAGAGTACTTCAAGGGTACACTGGAAAAATGCAAACTTTTTTAGAGAATTAAAGTAAGTTAGAGTGTGAGGGCACATCCAGATGAGCATGCACATGTGTTTGACTGGGGGTACAAAGTTATGTCACTGCTTGTTATCCCCAGGGAATGTCTCTGCATGCACACTCTGGTGTGTGACAAGTTCCCCCGGGTGGGGTAGGGGAGGCTGGGGCCAGCACCTGGGTTGGCCCCAGCAGCCTTACCTGGGGTCCTGGGGGCCTGCTGGGGCTCCAGCGGTGGTGTTCCAGCATCAGCAAGCCTGGCTGGCAGCCAGTGTGACTCCTGTCAGCCAGCCTCCGGTTTCGGTTGGCGCACGCTGCTACCATGTGCACCGCCCCACTTCTTCCGAGTGCGTTTTTTTGTTTTGTTTTGTTTTTTGACACCAGGATCTCTCCCAGCATCAAAAAAAAATTTAAAAAATCTTGAGCTGAAAATTAGCAGCACATAGAATGGTTGTATTCAGCAAATGCCTCATCAGATACAACCTGCTTTGTCTGATGCTTTGTCATAGTGTCTGAAGTTGTTTCTTATGGAAGTGCATGCTTCTCTGAACAAGAGGCTCCAAGGTGCCACCATGCCCTACCATCTGCCTTTGCTTCTGCTTTAACACATGTAAGACAATCTTACTATGTACCCTCAATCAATTATTCTCCATTAGACAAGATCACCGCTCTCCAGATATGCAGCACTTCATGTAGACTTTCAGTGCAAATCATTTCTAAATGTTGTCTCCTAGCCAATAATTTCAATACCTAACTTCATTCTCCATCTTCTGAGACAGATCAGTGATAAGAAGTCTGATATCCACCCCTTTCAGAGGTCTGAGGCAAGTCACTAGATTCAGTTCCCTCTTTGAGAATGTATAAATACCTTTTCTGTTCTGCTCAGTGGGGCATGTAAAGCTGGGTTCATAATATGCAAACTGGGGTGGGAGTAGCACTGGGATCTTCAGTCTTTCCAACTCAGGCCAAGGGAAGATAAGGTACAGAAATGGAGCAAACTACTGAACTAAGTAGTTCAGTGTGCAGGCACCATCTTCTAGCAAAGTCATGGTGCTCTCCTTACTACTTCTACCCTCTCACCAGTGTAAGGGCCTATCACACTGTTTTCCTTGAGTCATGATGAAATCAGTGGCTGCTAAGGTCAGGCCTACAAATAGAGCATGTCTAGCTCCTCAGTCATTTAGCCCTCCCATGATATCTAAGGTGAGTTTATATTTCACATTGCCTTATGAATCCTACATGTTATTTAGATATCCTTCAGATATTTTGGTCAGGTTCCACAAGGTTAAAAGTATATTTGGCCACAGATAAAACAGAGAGAAATAGAAACAATCAAAAAGACTGGACTGTCGCCAACGTGAGAGAGAGACAAAAATATTTATAGAGATTCCTGTTACCAAAATCTATTCAGATTTCCACATATTACCCACTATATCTGTTTAACTCACTGACTTTGATAATTTTGGGGCATAAGATGCACACGTACACAGGCAGTACTCAGTTATCATTTGCAAGGTTTTCATAAGCAATAAGGACATAAATGCTGCTTTGGGGGTTTGTACATAGGAGTTAAAAGTTTTTCTATAATATTTACATATGGTCCTTTAAGTTTATTTGGACCACTCTGATCATATACTTGACATTACAGCTTTGATATACAAAGTCTGCATACAGTCTGAAAGTATAAGATGCCAAAAATGATCCTATTATAATAAACCAAATAGGAAATAAAAGCATCTTTTAGTTCTTTCTATTTGTAATTTGACATTTTTAATAGCTTTATCATATGCCAGTGGTGTTTAAATGCCTTTATTTTGTAACAGGCTTAACAACAATTTTCTTTATTTTATGTAGTTGAGCCCAAAACGTCAAAGGGTTTCCATTGCAATATTTTATTCCAGTTGCTGATCTCAGCTTTTTCGGTTTAGGCTACTTGATTTCACTGGATGTGCTCTTTAGCCTTTCAGGTTTATTTGTATTGGGCAAAAAGCCAATGGTTTTAGTGCATGGAAACCAGGTAGTTGTCAGAACTACTGTGGCAGCATGTCTAATTTTGTTATATTAAAGCTGTCACAAAACATTAAATAAGAGATGATATGAAGTATGCACTAGGCAAATAGCTTATAACTGAATAAAATAATGAAGTTTTGAAAAACTTAAAACACAATCCCTTTTATGCGGTGTCTTTCCCTGCCCCCCCATTAGTGTCCCCTCTCCCATTTCACCACTTCTGTTTAACGCAGTATTGGAAGGGTTGGGGGGGAGCTGTGAACTTGCCAGTCATAGTAAAAGGTGAACCTAACTGAGGTTACTAATTACTGACTACTCAAAAGCAACAATAAAAAAAGGAGATATTGCTTGATTTCTTGGACAAGTCACTTTCCCTTTTATACTGATTTCTCTTGAGAACTCATTAGGAAAAGGACTAACTCTTGCTATATTTAGGGCTGGATGAATGGGGCCCCAGTCCTGGTTAGATCTCTAGGTGTTACTGTAAAACAATAAAATAATATAATCTCCTTATCTGACCAAAAAGTGGAAAAATGAATTTTAATTTTACATTATAAATAAAATATGCATTAGTATGACAGAGCTATACTACATCTTCCTTTTCTGTGAATGTATGCTATGGGGAACCAAAATGTCAGGACTAGAGGCTTCTCACCCTGCTTTAAGATCTCTCAAGTAGGGGCATATTTCTGCAGAGGAATGGCAGGGAGGCCACAAGATAAATGGATCTACAAAGCTACCTTCTGGTTAACCAAACCAAGACCTGTGTGAAATGGGGGTTAAGATAGACAGATACAGGGTTTGGTCCCAGCTCCCTTCTGTTGTTTGGGGTGTTCACATTTATCACACAATTATTTTTATGTTGTAGGGCATGATCCGGGGCATGTCCTAATGCAGAGGTCAGCAACCTGTGGCCTGCAGGCTGGATCCAGCCCATGGAGCCATTGGATCAAGCTTGAAGCTGGGGGGCTTTCATGGCATTTGGCAGAGGGATGCTTAGTCTGAGCTTTGGCCACAGAAGAGCAGCAGGGAAAAGCAGCAGTAGTAGCTGGATTTTAGTGCTGGCTTGCCAAGCTATGTGCCAGCAAGACTATTGCTGACCTTTGTCCTAATGCACAGTATGACACAGTATTAAATTCAACACATGAGGCAGCAAATGGTAGAGGAAGCAACCCCACACACAGGACCCAGCCCTCCCCCATCACAGCTGATTGCATCAACAGACCATAATGTGAAGTTATGACAGTGGTAGAGATCATCCTCACAGGTCCCTTGTTTCTCTTTTTCTTTTCTCTACAATTTTGTGTATTCTTTTATTGATTTAAAGGAAGTACTTTCCCGGATAAAAAAGGCACAGGAAATGGTGGTTGTATGCAGCAGCATCCCCTTACACATAAGTTAGATGTCTTTTCTGCTTCTATAAATGCTGGTTTTGTTAGCATTAATGGCTAGAAATTCTTTTTTGAAAGTTGTGTCCACTTCAGGAAGAATTCTGGGGCCACTAAATTTCTCATCTGCATTGTCAGGTAGCTGGAGGGGCAGCTACTAAAGTTCAGGAAAAAAGAAAGACTAAATCAAGTCCTAGTGAACTTTTTAAGCATCTGGTTTTTAGGGGTGCAGCCCTGAGACTGTAATCAAGAACCCTGTATTAGGCACCTAGTCTCCCTTATGATGCCTAAGGAGAATTAGATGTCTCAGTATGGGATCTTAACCAACCAGCATACTGAGTAAGGACTGCCTTGATTCAACACGCTCAGTTTACAGCTGCCTAAAGCAAGCCAGTAGGCAGTACTGTGGGAAGGGTATATCTTAAATCCGCACCTCTCCAAAGCTTGAAGTCTCTTTGACCCTAAGTGACAGAGAATATCCTCTCCCAGCTTAGGAGTCCAGAATTTTTAAATCTTTTTCTGAAGTTACATGACACACCTTTTCCCCCTGCCCCACACCTGGAACCCCCCCTCCCCCAAATATCTATCTATCTATCTATCTATCTTCTTTTGAATAAATCTACACAACAGCCTAGTGATCAGAGCACTCACCAAGAAGTGAGGAGACAGATTTTAGTTCTTTCTCAGTCAGACTATGAACACACATCTCCCAGAAGAATGTTGTAGGTACCAGTCTATAGGCTATCCCTACTCAGAGCACTTTGCACCCCTCTTGACAAAGCTATATCTCCAGGCAAGAAAGACACCAAGTTTCATTGGGCCAGTTAAAAAGAAAAAAACCACCAAAGAAAACATGAACTCTAGTTCAGTGGTTAGGATATTCACCTGGCATAGGAGAAGACCTGGGTTCTGGTTCCTGCTCCTAGAACTGTCTCTTGGGCTCAGAACCTAATGCTTTACCATCCAAGGTGAGTGCCTTAACCACAAGGGTACAGGGTCATGTTATCCCTTTGATCCAATGAACCTTGATTTTTTTGTACATAGTGTCACAGTTTCAGTCCAAAGGAAGATAGATTTACACCTTTATAGACTAACTTAATCAGAGATGTATATCTTAAGTTTTCATAAACAGAGGGCTTACTTCATCAGCAGATGACAACATCTGCTTATTACAGCATCTGATGAAGTAAGCCCTCTGCTTATGAAAGTTTTTGTTATACATCTTTGATTTAGTTAGTCAATAAAGGTACACATCTACCCTGCTCACACTAACACTGCTAACTATCTCTCTCTGCTAATAGATTTAACAGTCAAAGTAGGGTATGTCGCATCATCCCATGTCAATCCATAGTTTGGTGGTTAGGGTACCCTTGTACCTGCAGAGGAAATTAAAATATGGTCCTCCATTTAATGCTTTAACCATTATGCTATAAAAGGTAGGTGGCAGCACTACCACCACATCTTTCTTGTGCCATGCTTTAAAAGAAAGCAGTGGCCATGATTGAACTTTATGTAGAATCTAAAAGTGTTGGCATGTATTAAGATGTTCTGACAATACCTAACCAATCAAATTTTTCATGAGCAGTACAGCAAGGAATTGCTTGTTTCTGGATCCCAGGAAGACTTAGTTGTGAACTAGGCACCAAGATGCTCAGTTTTATCAGATGTAGGCTGTTGTATAACTCAAGCATACAAGGAACAGTAAAGTTAAAAAGTTAGGCACCTATGGGATTTAGGTAGTTCCAAGATTAAGCAGCAGCTGAGTTGGATTTTCAGGAACTCAGTTGTGAATATAGGTACCTAAATCTAGCCAAACCCCATTTTCCCACTTTAGGTACCGAAGTGCTTTAGGATCATAGGAAAGTAGGGCTGGAAAGGATCTAGTTCAGCCCCACACTGGAGGCAGAATCAGCCCTGACTAAACCATAACAGCCAAGTGTCTATACAACCTGCTCTTCACAATCTCCAGGGGTGGATATTCCACAGCTTCTCTAGGTAGCTTGTTTTAATGTTCATAGACAGAATGGCCCTCTTCCTCTCCAATTTCCTTTTCTGCAGCTTGAGGCCAGGGCTCCTGGTCCTGTTCTCTATGGCCACAGAGGAAAGCTCATCTGCATCCTTTCTATAATCACCCTTCAGGTACTTGAAGACTGTTATCAAATCCCTCTTCAGTCTTCTCTTCTCCAGACTACATAACAACCCTTTCCTCATAAGTAATACTTCCCAGGCCTCTTCTCATTTGTGCTGCTCTCCACTGGACTCTTTCCAATCTGTCCACATACTTCTTGAAATGTGGGACCCAAAACTGAACACAGCATTCCAAGTGAGGCTTAGTACTGAATAGAGTGGAAGAATCACTTCCCTTGATTTGCAAGTGTTAATACAACCCACCCAGCAAACTGTTGGCCTTTTTTACAACAGGAGCATGCTGTTGGATCGTGTTCAGTTTATTGTCTACTGTAACCCCCAGGGCTTTCCCCCAAGTCCAGTATTGCAGCCTAGCCAGTCATTCCTCAGTCAGTATTTGTGCATGCAACTATTCCATCCCAACTGCAGGACTTGTCTCTGCTAAATTTCATCTAATTGATTGCAGATTATTTTTCCAACCTACCTAGGTCATTTTGCATGGGACATATCTCAAAAATATCTACAGTGACTTAGAGGATTTTAGGAAATCCAGTGGCTTTGGAGAGTGAAACAATGGGTCAGTTTTGCAGGTGGGCATTTCAGGGAAACTCAAAATCTAAAATCACAATCCTTCTGTGGCCCCTCACAGGAATAGATTCCTCATCGATATGAGCTGGGCCACAGTTAATTACAAATAATGCATCTCTTATTATTCTGTAGAAATACTGAAGCAAGATTGGACATGTGAAAATAGAAAGATACAGATTGGATACAGATTGGAAAAACAACTTCAACAGCAGTCTTTTAAAAGTATACGTTACTGTTTTTTAACTGAATTCAGTAGCAGAAAAATGCAACTGATAATGTAGGTTCCATAAATTAGACATATGAATAATCTATCAAGGCTACTGCAAACCTGCCATAAAGAATCCCTGTACCCATTGCCTAAACAGTTAGCAAGTAATTTGGCACACCACTGGGAAGTAATTTCTCTTATTTGAGTGGGGCAGGGACTATTATTCAACCTTGGAAAAATATTTCATTTGAAAACATATTTCTAGACTTTTTTGCATTTAAAGGAATTCATAGGCTGTGACACATCTATTTCAGCTGAAGTATTGAAATGGAAAAAGGGATTTCTCATCCCTTATTCATCTGCCATTGTAGAAATTCAGGAAATTCTTTACAATTTGCTATCAAGAAAACTACATAAGTACTAACTCCTTTTAGGAAAAAAAGACTCAGTGAATATTGTATAAGACTCTTGACAGTTTGTTTCCTTTGGGTACCATGATTTTACATTTGAATTTGACCCAAGTGATGTACAAGAGAAGTGTGCAGCTGATAAAAAGGGCCTTCTGTGAAACTGTCATATTTTTGGCTCATTTTAATGGGTTGTGGTTTCATGTCAAAGAGACACTTCACATTTGTTACAATTGGCAGCATTTTTTAAACTCAAATACCCTCATTGGAACTGCAGTAAGCTTGTCACCAGAGACTCAGACTCAAGTCCTTCAATCTCACAATCTTTTTGCAATTTGCCTGGTATGAAACTGGCACGAAAATCATGCCACTGAACTAATGAGAAAAAAGAAAGAGCTCCAATTCTTCAAGCCAGAGGAGCACTGGACACCCATGAGTTAACATTCAGAATGAGATTACTGCATCATTAATGCTGGCTAAATGATTTTAAAAAATCCCGAATACATTATGCTAGATTGAAGGAGTATAAACAATGAAATAAGAGGTGTGCATGGACTGAATTCTTTACCAGTCAAAAAAGCCCTCCGTTGTTACAGGAATGTACCACTAGGAACAAAAGGAAGAATGTTCTTAACTCAAGTTGTAGTCATTTCAGGTTGTTTCCCCTTGAATACTACCTATCAGTTTCATGCTTCAGTTTTCTTTGCCAAGTGAGCAGCAGGGAATAAGATTGATATATACATAAAGGTAGTAAGCGTTATAATAAGAAAAAAAATGCCCTGTATTGCCTCGTACCGCCTTTATTTTATGGTGGGTAACTGCTCATATGATTTCTAAATGAAAAATCTCAACCAAAACCTATATCCAAGCCAGTAATATTTAGTTAAGAGTCTTCCAAGATGGTGCCAGGATTGTGACCGTTTAGGATAAGTTTTTCACTGTACAAAATCAAGACAGTCTCTACCCTGAGGAAATTACATTGTAAAACTGAGATAAATAAGACCAAATACTCTGGCCAGTTGAAAGAACAGTGTCAAAAAGCACCATGTAGAAGGATTTCCTTAAGTATTTGTGTCATTTCAGTTATACGTTATCATCCTGGCTTTCAGCCACAGCCTTCTTCTGAGGATATTCAGGCACACTGTTCTAGCCTTCCAAGTCATTGTGACGCAGCAAGGCACAACACCCTTTTCAGCCTCAAATCAAGAGTTGAAGCATCTCTACAATTCAGTCTTTTTTGATGGCTGTAAACTCCTTATGTTAACTCCTCTCCATGAACAACTAGCTTGCTGGCTAGACAACATGAATGGAAACTTGGGCTTCAATCTCCTCCCTGTAGGCATCAAGGAAGGGCAGTCTCTGTGCTCAGGAACATCCATCTCTGTGCAGAGGTGAGCACTGGCATGTACGCACAGCTAACAAATTTCATGCCCAAACTGTATATACTAATTATGAAGAACAATTATTTTATTGTGCTTTAGTACTCTGTTATGCAACTGCAATTGTATATCCAACATTAAAAAGGGTCCCATAATATTACTATAACCTGTGGTATTTCATGTTCAATCTCACTAGAAGTAAATCAGAGCATGGTACAGCTCCTATCAAAGTCAATTGGGGTCTTTCTGTTAACTTCAGCAGATGACATATAAACCATTCTATACCAGAGTGGGAAAAAATATCTTCTGCTGTGGTACCTTAAATTTTATTACATGTAGATAAGTATCAAAACAAAGCAAAAAAACAGCACCCACCAAAAAAAACCTTAAAAAATTAGGGGAAAATTAGCATTTTGGAGCCTGAGCCTGCTGACTATGCATTTTGGTTAACTGCTTCAAAGGAAAAGGGAAATGTTTGCAAGATAAGAGTCTATAATTATTCACTGAAGATTTAAAAGAAGAATATTAATAGTTAAATATCACCTGATTCAGTTTGTATTAGGGAGATTATTTTATTTTAGGAAAGTGTATTAAATACTCTAAATTGGGAGTTTGATGTTACTCTCGTCCAATTTATAAGATTCTTAATTCATTTGCGCAATAATTACTTAGCTGATAGTGTGCTGTGAAATAAGATGTGAATGTTAAACAGAACTGCTTAAAATACATGGCACAGCTCCCAGAAATCAGTCTATTTCAGGCGCTTGATGCTGTGCCAAATATGTTTTTGTTTTGCTCCTCTGTGGATGTAAATACACAGGATGGTAGTCATGGGACTGCCTTTGGGTCGTGTTGGCTTTGTCCACTTATAGAGCACATCTCCACCCCTTAATGCTTCTGAAGATCTTATTTCTAGAATTACTGTAACATAAAGGAAGTTTAAAAGAGCTGCATGTATACTTCATAGGAAGGTAATAAGGCATTGCAAGACTAACTTCACACTTCGCTCGTCTGTCAAGGGGGTTTCTCCTTCACAACAATACCCCAATGTTTTGGTAGGCAGGCTCCAGTCCACTTAGCAAGTGAGGAGGCATGGGTGGAATGCCAGGTATGTCTACAGAGCAAAGCAGTGCAGGCAGGCTGACGCCAGGAGAGAATAGGCAGGTACCTATTGAGTTACAGGATTTCTACAAATCTAATCCACGTGTAATGTGAGACTTATTACAGAGTCAGCCTTTGCCAGGGCTGTGAAAGTCTGGGGATATGAACAGCCCTAGAAACAATGATCCCAGTTAACTCATTACAACCCAACTTCAGTTGACCAAAACTAATGCTCTTTTATCCTTGTAATTCATTTTATAAACAGTGATTACAAGCTGTATCTTAACAAGTGTTTAATAGTAAATGCAAGAAATTACTGATAGGGGAGTAGATATCATTACACTCACAGTAACACTGAATATACCAACAGGGTCTGTTTAATATGCCTTTTAATAAAACTATGAAGAGTAACAATAAAATATGCAAATTTCATAATTTCCTCTAATACAAAGAATACATTATTTTTAACCTGCTAAATGCGAAATAAGTTCTTAAATGTTTGCTTATAAAATAAGGATATGTAAAATAAGTATTTAATATTTATAGAAGAGATTTTTGTGAATTTCAGAATAATTAATTCTCTTTTTATTGTTGTTGTCATTGCTAAGCTCAAAAGTAAAGACATTTTGTCAATGTCACCAGCTGTTTGTTACAAATAAAACAATTCAAGTAGATTCTGAATACAGTGGCAATGAGCTGTAATTTTATTAAAAAGAAATAGGATTGCCTGGGAAATATTCTGTTAATATTCAGAGTCTTTATTGCATTCGATAAATACCTCAACGGCCCAGTACAAATCCAACCATCACTATTATTTCTCTAGAGCCACCAGTTTTTAACATACCCCTGCCCATACATCTCCCACATGCCACATCTTACCATACCTAGTTCAACATTTGTGCCAGTCTCCAAGGAATATAGATTTTTGCTGACTATAATGATGAAATTTGTTGCCATTGCAGGTAGAATTGCTCCCCAGTGGTTCCAGACATACCTGAAAGGCAGAAACCAAGGGTTGTTGCAGCATCTAACTTGTGACTTGCAATGGGAAATTGCTTTTGTTCCTTTCCTGAGGCTATTCAAGAGCTATATGAGGTCTTTAGCAAAGGTTAACCACCACTGAATACAGTATTTTCAGCATGCCAGTGATACTTATCTGAACATTTACTGACCTACACATTCTACTCCTGCTACCAGAAGATGAAAAACAGCTCATCCAAATTATAAATTGTTATAATTTGGCTCAGGTCACTCCTATGAAAGATTCTTTGCCCAAGTTCTCCAGTGTTCTTTAGAAGTGCAAACCTAAGTTTTCAAGTGTCTTTGGTGATTCAGGTTCCAATCTTACCACTTTCTAACCTTTGAAACTAAATTACTTTGGATAGTTAAAGCTGAATTTCAACCAGAATTGTCATCTGATAATCAGATGCTTCTGCAAAACGGTCATTTGTAGGTATATCTTCCCTGAATTCTTTGCACTAGCTGTCAAAAATATAATGGTTACAAGTTTACTGTTATTTACTAGCAATACATAAAATTTGTTCCTTACAATGTGGTCTATTTTCCAGAAGGCTAAAGTAAAGTAAATTTCTCCAACCAACTCTTGGAGCTGCTGAAACTTATATTAGAAATGGGTGGGCTTTTATCTCCCTGTAGCAGTTGGTTCACATAGGAAGTCTGGGAGTCTGCTACTGCCTCCCATTAGGGAAGGTTTAAAAGGTATTTAGATGCAATAGACACTTGAAAATTCTTCTAGGTTCCTACATACCTAATTTTCAGGTTCTTTTGGAAAAGCTCATAAGGGCTGAGATCCACTTATGGTGATTTATGCCTCAACAATGCACATACCAATGCCCATCATTTTGGCACCTAGTTCCTCTAGTAGAATCCACAATCCTGAGTGGGACACCTAGTGCCTGCATACGTGTGGGATGCCTGCTCTGATATATGTTCTAATTAAAACGTGTCGGAGCAGACTTAATTAATCAAGTCTGCTGGAGTGTTCTAATTAGAATGCTCCAGCAGCCTCGCCATCACATGTATTCAGCATCCCCACATTTCAAAATGATGTTGGGGGTGCTTTACCTGCCCCAGCCATTATTTTGAAGTGTGGGATGCTGAATACACAGATGCAGTGAGCATTTTAATTAGAGCAGCTCCAAACACGTCCCCCCCCCTGCCCCGGCGCAGGTGTTTAGATGCTCCTACTAGGCTTTCTGTGCACCTGTGCAGTGTTATCCAAGCTGAGCTGAGCAGGGAGCTGCTCAGAAAGACACTAGAAAGACATTATAGACAAGGTTATGTTCCCCTGGATGGTTTATGTAACCTTCCCAGCACTTGCAGTAGACACCTGTCTCTCTATATGGGATTTGCAGCCCAAAAACCCTCTCCTGAAAATCAGCAGTGACATGCTTTCTTTCAAAAATGAAGCAGTGGGGTCACTCTTCCGTTTGTCATTAGGACAGCAAGTGTTGGTATTGCCACTCCCCTTTTACCCAATACAACAAAGGTTAATGCACTTACCTAGGATGTGGGTAACTTACATTCCCTCCTCTGTGTGATTCAGACTTCACAGGCAAGGTCAGCTCCCAGACTACTGCACTGGGCAGCACAGTATGGGGAGGAGGTGAGCAGTCCTCAGTGCTGAAACAACAGGTTAGGAACTACTTAGAAAAGCTGGACATGTACAAGTCCATGGGGCCAGATGGGATGCACCTGAGGGTGCTGAGGGAGTTGGCTGATGTGATTGCAGAGCCATTGGCCATCATCTTGGAAAACTCATGTCAATTAGGAGGGGTCCCAAATGATTGGAAGAGGGCAAACCTAGTGCCTGTATTTAAGAAAGGGAAGAAGGAGGATCCAGGGAACTACAGACCAGTTAGCCTCACCTCAGTTCCTGGAAAAATCATGGAGCAGGTCCTCAAGGAATCCATTTCTAAGCATTTGGAGGAGAAAAAGGTGACTAGGAACAGTCAGCATGGATTCACCAAGGGCAAGTCATGCCTGACCACCCTGATAGCCTTCTATGATGAGGTGACTGGCTCTGTGGATGCAGGGAGGCTAGTGGATGTGGTTGATTTTAGGTATGGCTAGGAGGTAAAGTAATTTAGACAAATTGGAGGATTGGGCCAAAAGAAATCTCATGAGGTTCAACCAGGACAAATGCAAAGTCCTGCACTTAAGACAAAACAATCCCATGCACCAGAGCAGGCTGGGGGCTGACTGGTTGGGCAGCAGCTCTGCAGAAAAGAACCTGGGGGCTACAGTGAGCATTAAGTTGAATATGAGTCAGCAGTGTGCCCTTGTTCCCAAGAAGGCTAATGGCATACTGGGCTGCATTGGTTGGTGTGTTGCCAGTAGGTCAAAGAAAGTGATTATACCCATCTATTCAGGACTGGTGAGGTCACATCTGGAGTAGTGTCCCATTTTGGGCACCTCACTACAGAAAGGATGTGGACAAATTGGAGAGAGTACAGCAGAGGGCAACAAAAATGCTCAGGGGGCTGGGGTATATGACTTAAAAGAAGACAGGCTGAGGGACCTGGGCTTGTTTAGTCTAGAGAAGAGAAGACTGAGGGGGGATTTAATAGCAGCTTTCAACTACCTGAAGGTGGGTTCGAAAGAGGATGGAGCTAGACTGTTCTCAGTGGTGGCAGATGACAGAACAAGGAGCAACAATCTCAAGTTGCAGCAAGGTAAATTTAGATTAGATATTAGGAAGAAGTTTCACACTAGGAGAGTAGTAAGCCACTGGAACAGGTTACCCAGGTTTTCAAAACCTGGCTAGACAAAACTTTGGCTGGGATGATCTAGTTGGGGATGATTCTGCTTTGAGCAGGGGGTTGGACTAGATGATCTCCTGAGGTCCCTTCCAACCCTAACTTTCTATGATTATAAAATGGGATTCAGACTCCTTGTCTTAGGAGTTTGGAAATAGGGCATAACAAAACATAATATCTGTGCTGGGGTGGGATGGCCATTCACTATGTACTTTTTCTATTGGAGCTGTTCAATTGTACATAAAAGAATTCAGATAAATTAAGCCACATAGAGTGTGACTCTTTTGTCTAGCTTAAATGCTGGAGAAATAGGAATTAAACCTAGATCTTCCACATCCAAGAGGGTTTTTTTTTAATTTTAAAAGCCTGTTCTTAGGTTCCCTGTGAAGCCTGAACTGCCATGGTCGGAGAAGGGCTACTGGATCAGAAGACATAGGTGGAAAATTGCTGTTTGTGGAAACTGATGGGCTTCAGTATGGTCAGTATGGGATTGGCACCAACCTACTCAGCATTGTCAACATTCACATACTTCTAGGCATGCCCACAAATAGTATTTAGATCTCTGGGAAACATTAATATTTACAACTGAGGTATTTAACACACTTCAAGCACATCAAGCTAAAGCATCTAAGCAGTGGGTTTCAGGATTCTAATTTTGGACTTCAGCATTCAAGTCTTATTTTAGGCATCAAAGTCCTTTTGTTCATAGAGGCCTTGGTATCTGAATATTTAGCCACCTAGAAACATTTAACATGTGGACCCAAGCCCTCTACTACTCTTCTCAATGTTAAGAGAGGTACTTAGTCTGAAGGCAGAGCAGGGTGACACCTTAGAGATTAAGTGGTTCAGAGAGGCATTAACTTTTATAGATGACAGCCTCCTTTGTAAGATGCAATGAATGGACCTGCAGAAAGGAAGGCTTCTGAAGTAAACTAGAAGATCTTGTCCCCCTACTCCCACCACTGCCACCGCCACCCTGCAAACGTCCAGCTTACATTAACTGAATACATGGGTGGATGTAGAATTTGAAAAGGTGGTGCATCTAGAATTTGAAATCAGATGGTGTGATGCATCATCATATATAACACAATACACATTTTTCTTCAGTTATCAGGGAACTAGAATCTTCAGTAAAAGTAGGTGTCTAGACCTAATTTATTCAATTTAAGATTGGAGAAAAAAAAATGTTCTCTTGAGTTAGTATTTCCATATCTGAGTACATGTTTCTAGCTAGAGTTAAAAAACAGGGCTGTGAAATAGAAGATACGTTAGTAGGAGCAGCTAACATGGAACAGCATTGCAAAAGGAAGGAAAACTGGAGTAGTGGAACCATTAAAGACCATTTAAAAGGAAAGGTCATTAACACCTGTGGAATTAAGAGTTTAGAAGGAATCAAAGCAAATTATAATGAGTCATTAAGTCAACTGACTACCTCACTGCTACCTGAATAGAAATTGCTGCCATTGATAGACAGTTGGTTTTAAACTTTGGATAGACCAGGAATCAAAGGGGGCTGCAAGTGCACCAGTGCACTCCCTCCACAGCCCCTGATCCACCTCTGATTGGATAGGTGACTGGATACTAGAATATGAAATGTGTTATAAGTAAAAGTTTAGCTATTCCTTTTTCACAAAGGATTAATAAAAGCAAACATTATTTGTAATATAGGTAATACATTGTAAATACCCAGCAAGAAATTTTTATCAGAAATGGAACTGAACCTGAAAAGCCTTCACCTACAGTGACCAGAACCACAATTCTAGTTTCAGACCTCCCTGAGTGACCAATCCTGATTAACATCCTGACACAACATTGTTTTCTTCCACAAACAAGATTTGGAGCTGAGATATGGTTCAGACTCATTTCTAATAACAGGTATAAATAAAAACGTCTAAATCCTATGTGTGTATAGCATCAATATTTTCTTCCCCTACACAAAAAAATAATAACAAACAACCAGTGCAAAACAATATTGTATACTGATTCTTAGAGGCCAGTAAATACTTGTGATTAGCCCATTCTACACTTTATTATAGTATTTTCAATGATAACTTTGTTGTAGAGCATATGGTGCAAGTTGATTTGTAACATCTGTGCTGCTACAGGAATTCTGCAGCTTCTCAGTCTGTACTATCCTTCTTTACTTCTCCCTTTGATTGGTCTTATCCCTGCTTAACCTCTGTGGTAGGTAAGAAGACACTGTTAATCAATGCTTACATTGTGTAGGCCTCTTGAAAACAGCATTCAAAATCTGCCAAAGCAAGAATGTACAGAGTAATCTACAGTAATCGTCTCAACACTAGGGACACATTTGATTAGAATGATAATGTATTTGAAAAGGTAGCAACTTCTAAGGCAGTCATCTATGGGATATAAGGGTAGGATTTATTTTTTATTTATTTTTAAAACAGCAGAATACACAAATTTAAGGAACTTCTTTTCTGCAAAAGTCTACAGTGCATTAAATAAACTATTGAATTCTGCTGGATTTATTGTAGTTTTGCTTTTCTGTTATAACACAGCTAGAATGCATATACATATACAGCAGCCACTTCTTTTACAGTTAAATCGATAAAGAATTCTTTTCTGCATACATTACTCTCTAAAACACAAAAAAGATCAGATTATTTTAACTCCTGCTTGGTCACTCTATGTAATGGAGACTAGAAATTCTAGCTTTTTTGACTGTCACTTCCATTTTATGTAATGCACATTCTTTTTCTCCAAATAAAGTAATACAAGTAGTAATAATTTTTTCTATCTTTCTTTGATAGAGACACACCATTTCTTTGCTTGCAGTATTTTCTTCTTGATTTGGTATAATAGAAAATCAAAAGGCACCAGGCAGTTAAATTTAGGGTCTACATTTTTATAATAAACACATGTAGGGTCCCAACTGCAAACACATTAATCTGTGAGTAGTTACTTGTGTAAGTAACATTTGCATGTATAAATGATTAACAACAATGTCCATATTAATAGCTTTGTATTAGCATCCCAATACCTTAGGAAACTAAAGTTGTATAAATAATCACAAAATTCTCTTTTCTTAAGCATATCTCTCAAATAATGAAAATGTTCATGCATTTCATCATGCAATACCATTATTTGTTTTGATATCTACACTTAAGGAATTCACATTCATTACATTTATTTTTTGCAATATACTTTGTTTGTCAGAATTATTTCATTTTCTCTCAAATATTTCACGGATTAAAAAGCATGATTTTTTCAGGTTTTCTCCTAATGCTGTAAATGACAAATCCCATGAACATTAATTTTCTATCCCCATACTTTCCCTTTCCTGACAGTCTCTAGAATCTTTCAAGCATGATTAAGGTAATTTACAAGGTAACTCATCTAACTATTATTCAAAAAAAGAAAGAAAGAAACCCACAAATTGTGGTGCACACAACAGGGATCTGGCTCAGTGACACTATTCTATTGTGAACACATTGCTTGTGACAGGTTTTTGGCGGCCTGGGTCAATGAAGTCTTTTCACAGAGTGGAAGGGATAAGTGTCCCTATCCTGCCCTGTTACCATGCCTTAGCTCTGTCTTAGATGTACCACCACTGGAAGTGAAGGCCAGACTACTTCAGTTTTCACATCTGTTCAGTTGTTTGACGATAACCAAGGTAAGTATTGGTAGGAGTTGTGCAAAATAGCCTTTCTGACTATCAGATACATTCAAACATGGCTTTGGGTTTCATTAGATTACAATTTTGATGCCATATTTATGAAAATTAACAAATAGGCTAGTGTACACTGGAATGGTAGGAGGTTGGCAAATCTTCTCCACTAGCCAGTCTTTGTCAATTTCTCTTTGCTGTTTTTAACAGGATAAACATATGTCCCGAGTTGGCCAGGACAGTCCTGGATTTCTTAGGTTATCCCACGGTCCTGGCCAGTTGGTGAAAACTGAAGCAAAAATCCCAGATTGGCACCTTGCCTGCATATGCCTGGCCCAGCTCCTTCTGAGCATTGGCCAGAGCAGTGGTAGGGGGCAGGTTGGGCTGGGCACTACTCCTCCTGCCTGGGGCAGGGATCGGCTGGGGTGGAGCAGAGGGACAGTTCTTCTGTGAGTGTGGGCAGTTCACATATGTGCAGGTAGGTGTGTGGAGGGGGCACCCCTCAACCACGGCACTGTGGGTGTCACCCACATGGCCCACCTCTAAGGCTGGCCCTGACTGACTATTGTGCAAAATAAACTGCTTGCTGCCCAGATAAGTTGGGCTCAGGGAATGAGTGCCACCATGTGGAGTCCTGGTTAGGGTAGGACTTCTCTGGGGGGTGGGGGTGGGATGGCTCATACTCCTGTCCTAAGGAGAACAGGGGTCCCATCTCACCTCCTGCTCACCCCGCTGCTGGAGGGGACCTGTGTTTGGGAGAGGTGGCTCTGGGTTGTGCCTTGGGACTGCAACCCCAGCCAGCTCTGTTCTGCCTAGGTACTGCTGACTTGGGGGTGGGGAACAGTGTCCCAGATTTTCTTAAAAATAATATAGTCATCCTAGTTCTTAAGGTCAAGGCTGAAGTCCTACCCCTTTCCTAAGCCCAACCTGGGCACTGTTTTCAGCCTAATTAACATAAACCACGCTTTCCATGAGTCAACTGTGTAACCTGATCTTTTTGCTGTTCTATTGGAAAAGGGACCTGGAAAGATTTTGGCCTGCTCATGCTGGAATGACCAAGGATAGTAAGGCTGGGGTGGGGTTATGCCCATGGGGTTGGCACAAGTAGAAAGAGCATTAGCTGGTAGGAAGCTCCCAGGTTTGATTGTGACTTGTAAAGATTTTTTAGCCCTAGAAAGAGGTATTTTTAGTATATTGAGTTGCTAAACTTGTATTGTTGACATTTGCTGCAGTTACATTCTACTCTGCTACTGACAGTAATTGGATTGTTTGGTGCTACCCTTCAAATAATTGACCCAAAGAGTGAGAACCTGTGGGAATATAATGGTCATCAGGACCTCTTAAGAGCAGCAGGGATGGCACTATGGGGCCACGTTTTTTTCTTTTCCCAAAACAGGAGAATCTCTCCTCCCTCAAGGGAGCAAGAGAAGCAGCAGAATTTCCTCTTCTCCCATATATGCTAGGAGAGATGGAGCTGCAAGTGTTTATACATAGCTTCTGGGTATCTGCATGAGTGGGTGAGTGGAACTGCTTGGCCCATTATACCCTATCCATCTGCTACATGGGTTTCAACTGAGATGGTACGAGTGGTGTCCCCCCATTTTCCTCTAGGCACAGAAGTTAATTCCAAGTCTTAGAATTAACACTTTATTGAGATAAATGAGCAGCTCATCACCCTCAAAGTGGTGTGTCAGGCAGCACGGAGATTCAGGTAAGCATTGCTGCATTGTTCACTTTGCAATTTTCCACACTAGACTTTTTAAAAAATACAAACGGAGATTACAACATAGCTGTTTGTTTCCAGGAACTATGTGCAAACTAAAATGCCTTTGCCTTAATATAGTCCTGCCTTTGGCCTCTCAGTGCTGGCCATTTTACACAGACCATGAATCAGCTAATGTGCGCCTGTCATGTGATAAATGGAGCCACCTGCCCAACCCCTGGCATTCTAAATTGATAAATTTCACTAATTTCCTCAGGCATAAACTAATGGCCCATCTCTCAAATGGCTAGACTGGGGACCAGCTTCTGTTTCCCAACAAGATCCTAAACACAAATGTTTAAATAGGATCTTTCTTTAAGTGAATCATTTTAGCAGAAAAATGAATAAAATTAAGTTAAAATGCAGTCAATAGCTTAATTTTCCTGATGTAGAAAAATGAAATATGACTGGCTAATGACAGTAGAGAATAAGTCATAAATCATAAATAAATTAAAGTATAACATTTGAATATTGGCAATATCTGAAAAATGAGATAACAGTTGTGTAGTTTTTCTAGCCTTCCCTTTCTTTTGTCCCATACTTAAAGGTGCAGCTTCATTACTCCCAATTCACTCTCGAGCCAAACAGAGAGTTTCTTCTGAGAGAGTCTTGGTGAACAATCAGAAAGTCTGTTCTCAAAGCATAAAGTATTTTGCAGTCTTTCCAGGGCATTCCTAACAAGTGTAACCTAACCAGTCATTGCAATGGAGTATCTGAGACAGACTGGAATAAAGTAATACCAGGATGCGAGTAGCAGAAGGGGGCTCTTCTGGGTATGCAATGTTTTATTTAATATTTTCATTTATTTATTAAGGAAAGTAAAGACTGCAGAAAATATATCAGCCTTGTAATTGGCATGGTGCATTTATTTATTTATAGTTCAGTATTCCTACAGCCTGATATGTACCAAAAGAAAAGCTTTAGAAAGTTCACAAAATATATATCCATTTGTATTGGAAATAATGAAAACTGTTAAGTAAAGGAGGAAATTATGATAAATCACTACACTGGACATAGCAGTGAGACCTGGCTTTATAACTGACTGAAGTATAAATTTTGGTCCATATGGATTACATAGCTTTCAGACACCATTTTAACCATATGTCCACACTATTCAGTCTGTTACTATGTTTCTGTGGCTTAAAACACTTGTTTTAAGTTTAGTGAAAAAAAAAATTCTCCACCCCACTTCACCAATCCACCCTTAGTACAACCTGTAGGAACCAATTTCTCCAGGTGAAAGATAGTAAGTTTTCAGTTATTTTTGATCCCAAGTCTGTATTCAAGGCTATGATTTTTTGTTTTGGTTAAAAATAATCTTGTAAAACAAAACTACGTTCCTTAGTGAAAACCCAATTTAAATATGCTACTATATTAGGAAAGATGCCAATAAGTGTCTTGTCTCCTTACTAATAATGTTATTATTTCTTTTTAGTCAAGTATTGATACTTATAAATCTGGTAAAGAGTAAGTTCTGTATCACTATTCAAATTATTTCACATAATCATGGCTAGAATATTAATATTTCTTATCTACAGAAGATTTTTACATTTTTCCTTGTAAAAGTTTCTCCTATTTAAATACAGGTTTAATAATAATAATGATAATGATAGTAGTAGTAATAGCAGTAGTAATAACTGAAAATCCAATGTGTAGGATTAAACATTGTCCTGATGCACTGGGCACATCTACACGAGACACTTTACTTGAGATAGAGCAAACAAACACCAAATGTGCAGACACTTACTATTTAGTAATTTGTTCTAATCTTGAGAAAATATGCTACCTGTGGGGCAGCTAGCAGTGAGCCCTCATCTGGGTAGGGAATCCCCACCCATCCAGGGCTCACTACTAGCTGCCCCACTGGAGGATTAGCGGGGCAGGGGGGCTGGGACCTGCCCCTCCCCTGCAGCTCTTTCCAAGCCCCCTGCCCCCAATTGGAAAACTGGGGCCAGGAGGTCTGTGCTGCTGGGACAGTTGGCCCAAGAAGTCCCCACCTGGGCTTCACCACTGAAGCCCACCCTGTCAGCAGGCAGCTCCTGAGGGCAGGGAGCAATCTCTCTGCCCCCTCCAAAAGACATCTGTCTCCTGGCCCTCTGCTCCCTGCCAGCCCCTTGGCTAGTGCCCAGGGGGAGCCTAGAGCTCCCCTTGGCTGCTGCAGGGGGCCGGTGCAGGGCCAGAGGAGGTGGGAGCAGACTGCTACCAGGAGCAGCAAATCTTCTCCCGCGTCCCTGCACATGTAGAATAAACCCACCCTGCAGCATTTGTACATGTAGACGTGCCCGCTGTTATGCATACAAGCAGAAAAAGACATAAAAAAGAAATAACTAAATAAAAGAGTTCATAGAACAGAATCTTTTAATTACTTTGTAAATTTATTTTTGCTATAGTAGAACAGAAAATCAACAGCCTATTTTAAGGCTTGTTTGCAGATGGATCAATAGTACAGACTTCCAGTTTCTATTTGTAAGGTAACCAGAATTTGGCAGTAAATCATCCACAATTTTTTCCAGAGAGGGGAGAAAGCAGTATCATCCTGCTCAGAATAGATACCCATAACAGATACTTATAAATACTTTAGCAATTGCTTTTACCCATCTTGCATAGTCTCAGACTTACATGTTTGCTTTAGAGAAGCTGAGAAATGGAGAATTTTCAAGAATGAGTTCAAAATGAAAGATCACCTTGACGTAAAGAATCTTCAACAGCTGTTGAGATTACAAGTCTTCCTCTCCTGCACATTGGTCAGCCTCATGATCTAACTAGCTGTCATGCAAACTGGAATTGTATAGAAGTAGAGTGTTGTTCCACTCTAGATGCAGCTACATTGCCAACTATGTTTTCTGGAATATCTATGAATTAACCACATTTATTTGATAGGGAAGGTTATTTTATATGGAATGTTGATAGACAATTCATGCTTGCATTACTGCAAGTAATTAACAACCATGTGCAATTTGATATGTACATTTTCAAACATATGCTATACTTCCTTGAAGAGAAAAAATATTTATTTTCCCTTTTGTGGTTTACTTTCATAATTAGGTGGAAGGGGGTTGCATTTTTTGATAAATAAGGTTACATTACACTCTGTGTTCTATGACTCATTTTATTTGTAACCAAAATCCAAATACCAAAGCAATAACTCATGCAAAGAGTGTATATACTCCTTGTTCGAATGTACATGGACCTTCTGATGTCTATGCTTGCTTGTATCAGTTGAGAAACTAGCCTTATATTTTAAAAAATGCTGTGACACAAAAATGTTAAATCCTTTTAGGAAAATTTGGGCTGTTCTTTGCTGAAACCTTCTTGTATGTACCAAAATAAAAGTATTTTTTCTTTGAATAATAGCAGGTGCTAACAAAGGTTAGGTAAACTTAACAACAGCGCCAACAAAACATAAAAAATCTAACATTAGCTATATCTTTCTGTTATTGTCCAGTGCAAAAAAGAATTTTGTTCATCAAAGGATGACTTATTACATTTAAAAAGATATATACATTACAGGTAGAGTAAGGCTCTCTACACTGTCATGATTAAAGCAAAAAGGACAAAGCTAATCACATGTTTAAGGCATTTGTAATTCTATGTGTACTAATTGCTGTTATGACTGTTCCACTTTTCTTTTCAGAACATTCTGATGGTCCCAGAGTATTTCATGCTGTGAACTTGGGAACTGGCAGGAGGAAGAGGAATTGAAATGTCTGCTTTAGCTTTTAGCACTTATTCAAAGTAGGTTCTTCTTGTCATGTATGTCTGTTTGGGATAATAATGGCTCCTTCCGGTGAGCTGTTAAAGAAAAGATTCTTTTTGCCCACCTCTGCTACTTCCTAAAGAAGAAACTAAAGATCTCATAACATATTTTTAAGAAAACGGTGAAAGGGAATGAGAGTAAAAGAAGAATGACCTCAAAATGCTGGGCAATAGTTCTTTTCATAATACAGTAGCTTCCACTGTATGAAAAGTATTGCTGAGAATGTACTGGCTACTGTAATCACCTACACATTCACTCTATTTGCCTAATTATTTGGTACAAATGCTTAGGTATCTGTAAATTATAGAAGACATTGTTTCAAAGACCTCTGTTCTTTTCTAACTTTGGTTTTAAACATGAATCAGATATTCAGGAATATGCTGAATAGACTATTCAAAGTCCCCTTTGCACCCAGTCCACAGAGGAAAAAAAGAGTTCCCCCACAAAAAAACCCCAACTAGAAACCTTTTGTTTGAATCTCCTGCTTTTTAACTGTAGAGGTTCCTAGTTCAACCCTGATGAGTTACTTAAGATGGCTGCAGTCACAGTATCACCACATACTGATACCTTTCATGCATCAATAATTCTGGAATCAAAAGACAATTTGTAAATCTGTCAGGGCTTCAGACCATTCTTGGTTTCAAGTTTGCTTTGCATTTCTTTGCCTATTGTGAGCTGCAGCTACTGAAAAAAATGCCAGCACCAGATCACCAAGATTATCACATCACATTCCATTATACTATCAATCATCAAACCAAGAGACTGTGCCTGTTAAACAGGCATTTTGTGTATTTCAGTAGGTGCATGTGGCAGCATCTACCTTTCTGGATTGTAGTATCCACAGGATAGTGATAAATGACATGAGATCAACAAGCAGGCAAATAGCTGAGACATTGCACTTCAGTGCTGGATCAGTATAGGCCCCCACCCTCAGGTTCCCAGCCACAGGCAGGTGCCCCACACAGCAGGTTCCCTTGGCCCTGTGGGCTGCATGACCTTTCCCACCCTGCTCCATAGGGCAGGAGTAGGAACAGAGGCAGGGGCAAGAAGCATAAGCCAGGGAAGGAGAAGGAGCCCAGAGATCCAGCTGCTGCTGCAGCCAGAGCAATCTGAGGGAGCAGCAGCTGCAGGGTCCTGGGGCTGGAAATTAACCCCTTGTAGACTGTATGCAACCCATGGGCTGCCAGCTGGACAGCCTTGCCTTAAAGCAGCAGGGAACATTATTATTGGATCACTAACAGCACTGGACCATTGATTTACAAATCTTTGGTGACTCAACCTGGTCTTCCTCCTCTTGTTTTGGAATACCTAACAGTTTTCCCTAAAGATCACCATTTCCATATATAATTTTCAAGAAGGAACATGGCAGCAGAGCTGTCAGCTTCAGCTGTAACTGTATGAATAGAAGTCAGCTTGGATAAAAGCCATTAGTAGAGCTAAGCAAAAGCTTTCAGACAACTAGTTTATTATCTGAAAAAAATGCAGTTTCCAGTCAACTGATTCAGCCAATTATTCATGAAGTTATTCCAAATTTGGTGAATATTTTCAAGATAAAATATCTGTGAAAATCAAAATGGTTTCTTTTTGTATATATAGATACCAGCTGCATTGGTCCAAAGCAGTTTGAATGCAGTGACCTGTGCAGCACTGCTGTAAAACCCATCCATTTAGGGCAACAACTATGTCAATATTTTGCCATATGTGGAGTTACTCACTTGAGTGACTTTGAGCACTACTCAATAAAACTATTCCTGATAAGTAGGCAGAACTGCTGAAGTTTTAGTTTGAGTTGTATTAATGCTCAACACCCCTAGCCCCTGAAAAACCACCCCAGAACACCTGAACAAAAAAAAACTATAAAAGTGGATCTCAAAGCTGTGTGATCAACTTTCTTCTCATACCAGAGCAAAGGACATTGACTTCACATTTGTGACAGATTTTTTTAAACTTCTTACTCTGTGAAACCTAGCTCCAGTAAGGAGGTGTACACAAGAATTACATAAGGTTGAACTGACTATATTTTTAACACAGAAAAAATATACATCAATTCTTATAAATGATCACCTCTACTTTCAATGTTATGATTATAATGGAAATAGAACTTTCAGTAATATTCATTACTGACTGAATATTCACTCTGACTTACTGGACAGTTCTGAATGGAGTCCATATTTCAAGAATGGAATCCATATTTCTAAATTGTGATAGATGTTCTGTTTAAATAGTAATATATTAAAATGCAATGTGTTTTAAATATATTTATTAAATATAACAACATATAAATATATTAAAAATCTGTCACGAGTGTTGCACTGGAGATTCCCTTTTGGGAGGTTTAAGTCTATGATACCACTTGCAGCAAGTGTCACCTATGTTTCATGGGAAGAATAAAGGAAATGGCAAAATAAAAAGGTGGCTGTTTGAAACTTAACAGGGAGTTGGAATTCCATAGCTAATCATGGGGGAGATGGAGTCGGCAGAGGGCAGGTGAGATGGTCAAAGGTACATATAAATAAATCACACATTTCTACAATTTATCTCCTGGCTATCACCTCTGAATATGTGATATCTAATCTATCCATCCATCTTGTCCCAGATTCTGGCAACACTACTTGTATATCCTAAAAAGATAAGATGACTCAAGGGAGAAAATATAAGCCTGTAAAAGCACAGTTATACTCCTTCTTATGTTAATTTCCTCCAGGGGCTCTCAATCTGCATTCTGAATTACCAGCCCTGTAACAAGATAACACAGTAATTGCTACAGCTGGTCATCCTATTAGTTTAAAATCTTTTAAGCAACAGTGTAGCTGAGAAAGACATAACAGTGAAAAGTCTTTAAGAACAATTACAGTTCCACTGCATGGATTAAGACTGAACCTCTTATTTGTGTTGGTGCTCTGTCTATGTAGCTATTAAAAAGGGTTGTTTGGGAAGACAAGTGCTTGATAGATCAATGTTTCTTTAAGCATTGTACATTTTGCAGATGTGTAATATTATTATTCAAGCCCTAACTAGAGCTGGGAGGGAAACAGTTTCGCTGCTCTGAAGAAAATTTTAAAGAGTGACCTTTTTTTCCATGCAGAAATACAAAAACATCAACATTTTTCATAAACTGAAAATCCCAGAATTGTTTCTGGTCAATCAAAACATTTTCTTTCTATTTTGACACTAATATTTGAAAAATATAATCAGCATAATTTCAAAACATTATTTTGAATCAAAGAGCCAAAATGTTTCAATTGGTTATAAACTTTAAAATGTCAGAATGGATAGTCTGACAATTCAAAACCATTCTTCCCAAAATATTTCAAACTGACAAATTCATTAAGAATGACCCTCTCCCTGTGAATCTTATTGTGCACAATATCACCACTTTCTACTGAGAAGATTTTCAATACAATATGCTGGCCAGCACTAGCTCTCATCTGATATGATACAAAATCTTGCAAGATTTCCAGGTTTTCCTGGTTCTGGAAATGACAGAAATACCTTTCACACCGTGTTTTGCTTTGGAACTCTCTTTTCTGGTTATAATAAAAAAGTAGAGTTGGGTATAAATATTTTGTAGGTTTAATTTTTAGCACTGAGATGAGAATGTTTATATTTAGCATATAGAGGTTTTAAGGAAGTTTTGTATGGTAAATAAAAGGCAGTGTAAAATTATTTTGAAATTATAACTGAATGTTATTACATCTGAATAAAGGTTTGGGCTGTGATTTGCAGAGGAGTTCAAAGGAATTAAATGTTCACCTCCACTTAATTTCAGTAGGACTTGAGCACTTAACTCCTGTAAATTATTTGGAAAATGTCATGCACAGCATTAGGCAAACATTTGAATAAGATTTTCTAAAACAGGTAACTTTGGCAGATTATTCTAGGCTTCTGTGAAGAAGGCGAGCCATTTTAAAGTCATCTGTGGGATTTGTCCATTAAAGTGAAAGACAAAGCAATACAGGGGCTGTCTTGCCAGGATTTAGGAGTTTAAACGTTCTCAGATTTCTAGGGATTTTTTTTTCTTAAAGTCCTATCAACATTATAATGGAAGATGGGAAATGAGGGGTAATTAATTATAGGGGCCAATTTCAAAGGCAGTTTCATGTCATGACATTGGCTCTCGATTACTCTTGGTTTAACCATGTTGTTAAAGTGGAATCACTTTAGATTTCTTGAGTTAATCCCTTTTGTTGTGTCTGTGTGCCTGTGTGTACTGGAGAGGGGAGGGAGATGGTCATTTACAAAAGTGATTCTAACCTGAACAAGGACTCGCTAGACCCAAACATCCTCAGATTTGCTTAATTTTGCTCTGTGCACATTTAAACACTTTAAATTGTCATCTTAATGTTTTGTGTCTTTAAAACATTATTCTTTTTTTTCTTAACCTTTTTTTTTGTATTGCTTTAATGAATGGATTATGATGGTCATCCTGTAATACCAAGAATGAAAGATTTAGGACCTCTAATCTTAAGAACACTGCTTGGCGCCAGTAAGCAAACAATGCACTCCCCAACCTGTTATCTCAGCCTTACTACTAAGCTTTCACTTCTTACCTGCTTTCAAAGAATATCAGTTCACCCATGTAGTCAGTAAGTAGGAGGTATAATCTTCTCAAGAAGGTAGTTTGCATTTCCTGGTTTTTAGGAATACGTCTTTATAATATATTGCTTCAGCTTTGTTAGCTGAACTTAAATAGCTGAATTTGCAAAGCTTCAAGCTCATTTGGGATAAAAACCCTAATTACAGCATTTCTTAAAAAATTAACCACAAAAAAGCAAGCTGAATGTTAAGGGTCTAAGTTAACCAATATATATTTGTAATGAATAATGTTTTATATTGCCCTATTATGTTTTTAGAAACTAAAATTATTTAATATTATTCATTTGAGAGTATTCTTAGTTAAGCAGATAAATTTGGTATAATACAATAGAATGATATGTAAATAGAGGTGAATTATTATGCATGCAAAATTAAAAATTCTCACTCTCTCAAACATCTAGAAACAAAAATGCAATAGGAAATGCAAGCTGTTGTAAAATCACTTAGAATTCCTGCAAGCTGGCAAGTGTCTCCTGTACAGTTATGAGTGGTCTAAAGTATAATAATAATTCTTGAGTAAAAAGTAAATGAACAATATTGCATAAAGTATTTCTTGGAGGTACCTGTATCTCTTGGTTGAAACAGCATAGTATGATCCCCAGAGAGGAGTTTGATTTTTCTTACAACAAGGTAAATTCAGAATAGTTTCATGCTATTCTGGATGGATAGTGCATGGTATATAGATTTACACCTTTATAACTGAGTTAAAAATCTGACTTCTAAGGAGTAAATGTGTATGAAACGAAAATGATGATGGAAATGATTGTGCTCCCAGACCATTGTACTTCATTCAGTTACAGTATTACTCTCCAGCATAAGGGTAATGTAGTTAGTAGAGGAAAAGACAACTGAAAAAAAAACATGGCTTAATTGTGGGGGAACCTCCAATGTATTTTGACTGAATGTGAAACACTACATTTTTTATTTTCACATTGGTGTATTTCTAAGAGGTGTTAAACAAATAAATAACAGTCTCAAAATCTCCTTGAGGCTCTGACTTACAAAAATTGGAGACTTCCCTGACCAGACTCCTGTAATGGTTTTCCTGTTGGTTATTGAAAACTCCAGGATGTTAAAAAATTGGGTAATAAAAATGCCATATGATATTTCTGGAAATTCAGAGGAAAAAAAGCCAGCCTTATTTCATTATTCTGAATGAAAATGGCTACAATTAAAAGAAAAACATGTTCCAACTGAAGCTAGAGAAAAGGAATATCTACAGAAAAGAAGAGCCCAGATCACTTATATGACTGCTGTTGGAAGTGAGATACTTCATAGACAATTTACATGTCACACAACTATTTGGTCCTGTAGGTATTAAGGGTCTAAGTTAACCAATGTGTATACCATTTATTTCATAGGAACACAGGGTCAGACAACATCTCAGGGTCATCTAGTCCAACACCCTATGCACAGATAAAGCATTCTTAAACCATTTCAGGCAGAGACCTATCCAAGCCTCTTCCTGCAAACCTTCAACAAAGGAGATTTTACAACTTCCCTCAGGCAGTTTGTTCCATTGTTCTATGGTTCTTACAGTTCAGTTCTTACAATTTTTCCTGAGATTTGATCTAAATCTGCTTTGCTGTAGTTTAAACTCACTGTCTCATGCCATGCCCTCAGTGGCAAGGGAAAATAATGTTTTTGTCCATCTTCATGGCAGACTTTCAAATAACTTAGAATTGCTATCACATCCTCCCTTAATCTCCTTTTCCCACAAACTAAATAGTTCCTTCAGCTTTTCTTCATATGGCTTGCATTCCAACCTTTTATCATCTTTGTTGCATCCCTCTGGAACCTCTCCAATTTTTTTTATCCTTCTTAAGATGTAGTGCCCAAAGTAGACACAATTTAAATTACGCTACTTGTATTTAAATTATATGAGGGCCCATAGTCTTCAGTTTTGAATATTGGCAAATCTCATTCTTCCTGGTGATGTTTGAACATTCATCAGTAAATTCAGGCCAACTTGCTTAAACCCTAGATGCCTAATTCCCCTTATCTTTACTTAGACTCATAAATAAAAGTGGCCTATTTTATAGGTTCTAAGTACATGCTGTTTCCCATAACTTCAAAAAGGATTTCTGGGTGACTGGGGTGTAGGTTGCAGGCATGTTGGTCTAAGGACATAGGCAGACGAGGTTCTTTGGGGAAATCTGGTATCTTTTATTAGACCAACCCAAATAGATGCTTCCTCAGCCTGATGAAGGATTTTTAAATCCAAAAGCTTGCTAAGAATTTTTTTTCCAACTACAGTATTTGAGTTGGTCTAATAAAAGATATCAGATTTACCCAATAACCTTGTCTTTCTTGGTGACTAGCATCTGTGGAAATCAGTTCATTTTTATTTAAATATCTAAATAAAGTGCTAAACCTTAGGCATCTATGTTTGAAAATGATGGCTTTGGTAGTAAATTGTAGATTGGTAATTGAAAAGACATTATTTTGTGTAGGTTGTCCCACAAGGAAGACTATCACAGACATTCCTGGCTTTCTGAAAAACCGAAGAGCTTTCAAGTGAGAAAAGACTAGATAGCCTGTAGTAACTAAAGATATATATATACATAATGTATATATATATCCAAATTCAAGTCTGAGGTTCCAAAGTAGCAACAAAATGTCTTCCAGTGAAAAGCTCAACTATCTACTACAGAGGATGAACAGTCATGTTAAAAATGCATTTAATTAATAAACCTATATGCATTTTAAGTGAATTACAGAGACAAACCAAACATTGCTGTTTAGAGAAAACCCTTTTGCCCATTACCTTTATCTTGTCATTTCCATCTTTATCCCTTTACCACTTCTATTCTTTACACTTCAAATTGCTGGGTTTTGTTTGTTTTGTCACTTTCTCCTTTTAGTTTCCAGCAATAATCTTTGTGCCTATTCTTCCCAATCATTGTATCAAATCTGCTAGCCCTTTAATTATATTTCAAGCCTTTATAAATCACAATAAGCTGGGCAAGAAAGCAAAGTTTTCATAGCAGCAATTGAGAAACAAAGCTATGAAGAAATATCATTTTTACCAACAAAACATTCTCTTAAAGCAGGAGAAAATCACCCTGATTTTGTTTCTTTTGTGTAGTTTCTTTTCTGCTCACTGATTGTTGCTGGGCTGAGTAATGGAAGTGAAGTGAGATGTCATTGATAGGAGTTTCTGAGAGGTACAGCAGTAATTCTGGAAGTACAGGAATTCTAGGCCCACCTAGTGAAATAAAGGTTTTCAAATGGCAGCCACAGGTAGAACCCTATAACTAATTTATAATGAAATGGAAGAGAGAGGAAAATGAGCTGTTGGCCTGGGCTAAGTTAACTCATTACTGAAAGACCTCTACTTTGTAAGTAGATCACCCTCCTCAACACGTTTAACCCTTTAATCCTAATGAACTAATAAATGGATTAGAAGCCATCTTTTTTCAATGTGAAAGTATTGCTAATAATCAAGGTACTGATTTTGCAAGTCATATTTATACTGAATGGTATTAGAATAGGAATTCTAATTATTGTAGGCCATAGGAGACTAAAATATGACTTAATATCAGCTTAAAAGTTGCAAAAAGAGCATCAATATTTACAAATGAAACACTGTGTTCGAATAAGATTAACTCTTTTTAGCATTTTAGCAGGTTGGAAATTGGTTTGTAGAATTTCTCCCATATTTTCATATCAATGATTGTATTATCAAAACACTCAACTCCCCCTTCAGTATATAAAAAATCCTGGATAGCGCTGGAAAAATGCTCCATCTTTTTAGGGAGAGGAGGTCAGTGCTAGAAAATGTAAACAGAGTTTAAGGAAAAAAGGCCTTTTCTTTTCAGCAAAAAGGAAATAGATCTCCCTAACTATTCAGTAGAGATTCAGAGGGATCAGTTAAAATTTTTAAACCATATTTTAGTTTTGCAGTTCATTGAGGAGAGAAATACTGCTTGTTCTATGAACATCCAAAATTCCCTAAGATCCCAACTTTTTCTTTAATTGACATTCTAATTAAGAACGATCATTCTGGTTTGTGACAGGATCACCCCACTAGGCATTTATGTTCATGTTACAACACAGAAGAAGCTGACCGTATCTACTTTACTATAGTAGACTCTGGTTTTATGATTATCATTATGTAGAAATTTCTTACCTTTCATATATGAGAGTCACATCTGAAAAAAGTGATGAGATGAAAGGCAGAACATAGAAATGTGGTTTGTTTTCCTTATTAAGTCACATAGATAGGAGAATCCAGCAGTTCTTTGTCCAGTGCAGATAATCCTTCCTGCCATGTCCATACATAAACAAGTGACAGCGATGAGTAGGAATTACATTCCTTCTCGTGCATAATTTGTTCTCTCACATGAAAACTTTTTTCTAAGTTCTCAGACATTACCTGACACTTCAATTCACTATCACATTATAAAGCCCACTCTTGGGAAACCATGATAATACTTTTTCTGGGACCTGTTTACACCAAGTCGAGGACTGGAATCCCCACCACATTAACCTGATCCCAGCATTACAGTGGAACTAACCCCAACTCGTGTGAGGGTTAAGGGTAGGATGAAGAATGGGTTGTTTTCTCATTTGATTGGACATTAGGGATAGGTACAGACATTTTGGGAAGTCAGGAAGATGCTAGATTGAGTTAAAAATGACCACTGGATCCAAGGTAAGTCAGGAGGGTGGGCTAGCAGGGGGACCAGCAGAGGGACTTGGGGAGGGAAGGCAGGGTCTGCAGGGGGTGTTGGTGGGTTTGGGGGGGCAAGCAGTGTTTGTAGGGGGGTAGGGGACTTTAGGGGGGGAGAAGAAGGGTCCATGCAGGAGCTCCAGGAAGATTTGTCAGGATCAAGGAGACTAGCAGCCCTGGGAGGCTTGGAGAGATGAGGGTCTCTCTCCCCTCCCCCCGGACCAGGGGATGTTTTAGAACCCCACCATGCCCATTCCCAGATGAACAACCCACCTTGGTGAACCAACCCCTGTTGATCCCCCCACTCCCACCCCTCCCCCCACCACAACTTACTTCCTCCATTCCTGGTGAATGCCAGTAAAACCAGCATGGGGAACAACTTGCAGGATGGGGCTTTGGTGGTCTCTGTGGGGGGCAAGGGGAGGGCTAGCTGCTCTGCAGGAGGGGAGCTCTGGGGGGGGGCAAGAGGCCAGGGAGCTAAAAATAGCCCAGGGCTGGCAGGAGGAAAAGCACAGCTCTGGGGCTAGGGCCAGAATCTGGGCTTTCCCAGTCCCAGGACCTGTAGAGAAGCTATTAGATCAGTCTCGCTGGACCCAGTCTAACTTACACTACCTCCAAGGCATAGTTAACTTAGATTGATTTTTCCATTTAAAAACCAATCTAACCTTCCTGAACTTCTGTACAGTTCACACCTAGATCGACCTAATTAGGAATCTAAATGTAAGGTCTGCACCTAAGTTAGATTGGGTGGACATTTTTAATGTGCTCTAACCTCCCCCTAACCTCCCTGATTGTCTGTATGTACCCAAGGAAACCCAATCCAGTGCACTTGCCACCTTGAGATAAAGGGTGCAGACAGAAGTGCAGGTCCCAACTCTAACTCAGAATGATTTTTGCAAAGTGTTCTGAGTTACAACGTTACCCGAGACCAAACAGAAGTTCACTGTTGGTTCCAGGGGGGAGGGGAATCTACCTGCCAGTTAGAAGCCTGCAGCCAGGTTCCCATAGCAACAGCCACACAGGCTGTTTTCAGAATGGGGGGAGGGGCAGCAGAGGGAGCTTATTCTTGCAGCTCCCCAGCTGGTGCTGAAAGGTGGCATGGGTGAATTAGAGCCCTCCCCGACCTTGGAGAGGCCCCGATACACCCACCTCATCCTCCAGGGGGTGCTGAAAACCCCCCAGACTGAATTCCCTCCTCTCTCTTTTGCCCTCCCATTCTGAAAACAGCAAGAAGCTAGGAGCTCCACAGACACAAGTTGCAGAAGATGTAATATTTTGAAATATCTTTATCTGATACCTCATGAAATGAGGGGTCAGATTTTCGCCTGATTGGCCATTTTTTGAAGTTGTTTGGCCATAGCTATAGACTGCTTTCTGTGTCCAGATCAGGTGAAAATTGTTGCTTCTGTCTGCATCTAAAATGAACTGGGGGTGCAGGAGTGGTGGCCATATTGATATGGCCACCACTCCCCCTTGCCAAATTCCCAGGCTCTGAGCCCAGGCCAGGCTGTGACTCATTCCCTTGTGGGGCCTAGCTGAGCCACCCTGCTTCTGGATTGGGGAAGGTCATGCCCCTTTCCCTCCCAAAGGACCGACTTAGAGCTAAGCCATGCCTCCTTCCATCTCTGCAGAGCTGGGCTGGAGTTTTGCCATGCCCCTTCCCCATGGGGACTGTTTTGGGCCTGGCCACACCCCTTTCCTCCCTTCCGTCTGGCTCAAGTTCCTTTCCCCTGCCCTTTCTCCTCCCCCACCTCTGCCTCCGTCTCTGTGAAGCCAGCCAGTGGGGTCCGTGCACGCTTGGCACCAGATTGGGAGCATTGGCTGGACTTGGCCTGCAGATGAACCAGGCATTGCCAGTCTAGCCAGCTGGGCAAAAAAGTTGATACCACTGTCCTAGTTATCCACTGAGACTCTGGGAAGTTGAAAGAAAGACAGACAAAAATCATACTTCCTGGGCCATTCTGGAACTTCCAGCAAAATCTTCCTCAGTCTCAAAATAAATAAATAAATAAATAAATAAATAAATAAATTACTGAGCCCTCTGCTGGGGGTAATGATAGAGTCAGGGTGTTTACACTGCATATTACTGGCCAGTGACTGCATCTACACCTGCTTTTTGTTGCAGAATAGACTAATTAGCTTGGCTTTAAAGCATCACCATCTACACGCATGCTGGTATTAGGGCACAGTAAACTAATTGCCTCTGCCTTAAGATAGTACAGTTGACGACAGTACTGTCTTACAGCAGAGTAATTAGATGTAGTAAAACACATGGGTAGCTGGTGACTATGGACATCAATTACACCCTGTTAGCTCAGCCAGTTGGGAGTGCAGACTCCTGCCTGCTTCTTAGCCATATGGCTCACAGGTTCTGGACCCTTGTGCCCCAGCTAGCCCCAGTGCCACCACCCAAAGTCTGGGGCTGATTCCCCTGTACTCCTCTGTATAACACGAGCATCCTCTATGAAGCTGCGTCCACCAGCATTGAAGCCTTACTCTTGAGGAAAAAAACTCCGATGGACAGGCCACTGTGTCTGGATGTCTGAGAACTGCCTCCCTTGCCAGATTTTCTTCTCCCAGCTCTCTGTTGGCCAACGCTTAAAGGGCGGCCAAAGGAAACAGTACAAAGACACGCTCAAGGTCTCCCTCAAGCATGGAGGCATTGACACCAACGGCTGGGAGGAGCAAGCTGCTGACCATTCAGCGTGGCACAGCCTGGTTAATCAAGGCATGCACCACTTCGAGGCCCAACAACTCGATACTGAGGCAGAATGGTAGCGACAGAGGAAAGAGAAGGAGACCAACCCGGGGCTGCAAATCCTACTTCCCAGTGCAACAACATTCCCCCATTGCTAAAGAATGTGTGCATCCAGAACTGGGCTTCTCAGTCACCTGAGGACCCATCAAGCGTGATGGATATCATCCTCAATTTCAAGGGACTGCTGATGGCAACGACTCCCTGCCAGCCTGAGCCTGCTCCACCCCAGCTCAAATTGCTGCTGCCCTGGGTGCATGTGTAGATGCTACACCCAGAAGTTTTCTCTGACTCTAACTGCTCCAGAGTTTATTGCTTCACATTAATTGCTTGTGTAGATGCTCTTAATCAGTCACATATCCCTCCTCTGCCTGTTCATGATTACTTAGGGGAGAGATGTCTGAGAACCAGGTGCAGATAAGATGGCAGTAAAAGCACCAACAAATATATCTACATAATGACTGTCTAAACATCAGTATTTCCTTTATATATTTCTAAGCTTGTATCATTTTTAAACAGAGCCAAGCATTATACCCCAAGATTAAATCAAGCAAAGTGAAACAATTTAGCTGAAATGAATGGCCTGTTTCCCATTGCAATTTTATTTTACCATTGCCAGATAACACGTAGCTCATTTAATTGCATCATTATGCTTTTCAAAATCTTGCTCCAAATGTAGAAAGAGCTACTTCTCATGAAAGCATGTTACATCTCTTAAGAATTTGGTCCTTGTTTTAAAGTTTTCTGTTTTTCAAAAGAGTAGGATGCTAACTGAGATGGTGATTTCTCTAACAAAGACAACAGTCCTCTAAACCTTAGACTTATTTTCCATATGTACCACCAAAGCCTTCTGATGACTAACAACTTTTGGACAATTCCTGAGCTCTGTAACAGCCATATCAATCTTCAGGGGTCCCACTGACACACTGACCTGCTTTTACAATATTGCTACCATGGATGAAAGATAATGAAAGCTTAGATAATCAATTTAAGAAGTTAATTATGCATTACTTTTAGTCTTCAAATCATGATGTATAGGCTTTTCTGTGAACTTTTCAAATCCCAGTGAAGCAGAGTACAACTTATTTTGGGATTTTACTGAAATTGAGGAAATCCTATTCTTCACAATGACAGTTATGACACTTACCTATTTGTGTGTATGTGTCCACATCTCATTTATGAGATTACACTTGGATGCAGTGATTAATGACTTGATTTATTAGGGTTTTTTTACAGTGCCATTAAAATTACTCATTGATTAGATTACCTGTAGATTTGAACAATTATATTCATTTATGGTGCCTCAAAAATGACATATCTGGATCTGTTTGTGTTTGGGGGGGCATTGTTTGTTTTTTGTTATAAGCAAAAGTAATAACAGATTAATACAAATCAAGATTATTTCTGAAAACTAAATAATTCTGGAACTTTTATGATAGCCTCCTAGCCAAGTAACTTTTCTGATAACTTTGTGTATTATCTGTTAAGCTGAGAACACTGGTGAAGGCCAAAATGTAATAAATAGCTACTATTTGTTTTCTTCACTTGTGCCCTATTGAAAGAAAAATGTATTGCATATTTTTTTAGAAAGCTTCAACAGTTTAGATGTCCATTCCATATCAGAAGAGTGGTATGGGCACAACTACTGTTCTGTGGACCTACATCCTCTGCGAAAAGGGTACTAAAATGGTTAAATGAGTCCTAGTTATTCTTTTTGTTGTCACGCTCATTCTGGCTGAATGACTTTAGCTTGGCAAGATATCTACTTTATCTCTAAAGCCTTTAGCCTCTCCTTTCTTCTCCTCACATATTTCTAACGCAAAGAATGAGTGCCAGAATAAAGATGTGCCAAGATGGATTCAACACTTACCATAACTTTGCCTCCTTGAAAATGCAGTAAACAGCTCTGGATAAATCTTCTGTCTCAAGAGACAGAGCAAAAAAACCAAAACAAAACAAAATAACTTCCTCCCCCAAAACAGACATTGCTAATCACAATATTTTTGCTTTTGTCACCAGTTGAAATGTATCTTTTCAACTGGCCAACAGCAGCACTATGTTTCCTTTCCAATACATAGCCTTTACACTGAGAGTATTTCCTTTTACTCTGCTTTTGTTTTCATAGGAATTTTTTAATTAATATGTGCCCTTACTCGAAACACCGCTTTCTCCCACAACTACTATTTCTTTTATTCTTGAAGATTTGAACATTATACGTATATTTATCTTTCAGGTTTTCCTCCAATTTGACTGCCTCACATGCATTAGGATTATAACAATGACAGCCTTCAGAATCCATAACTAAAAGGACTATGACCAAGTATAGTAGAGTAAATAAGTGAATATATTTTTTTCACCATGTATAATGCCCTACTTGGCACAGGTGCCTGGAGAATATGCTTTCTGGGAATCTAGAGAACAGGCTACTATGGGAGTGGGAGAATGGGGGAGCAGAAGGAAAGGACACTCCACGTAATCATGATAAATACAAGTGGCTTGGAATTTTCACACATTTGTCTAATTTTCTCTGTTTTTAAGATCACCAATATAGTAAAGCAGATTCAGTGAACTTTGGTCTTGTGTACAACAGGAAGAATTATATCGATCTGGTTTCCCATGATCACCTCTTGGAGAAACTGGCCAATTGTTGCCTTGGGTCCTCCACGATCCACTGGCTGGAAAATTGGCTCCGGGGTCGGACCCAGAGGGTAGTAATTGATGGAAGTCACTCATCATGGTGTCCTGTGACCAGTGGGGTCCCCCAAGGCTCTGTCCTTGGACCCATACTGTTCAACATCTTCATTAATGATGTGGACACTGGAGTCAGAAGCAGACTGGCCAAATTCGCCGATGACACCAAACTTTGGGGCAAAGCATCCACACCAGAAGACAGGCGGGCGATGCAGGCTGACCTGGACAGGCTCAGCAAGTGGGCGGATGAGAATCTGATGGTGTTCAACGCCGATAAATGCAAGGTTCTCCACCTTGGGAAGAAAAACCCGTAGCATCCTTATAGGCTCGGCAGTGCTATGTTGGCTAGCACTATGGAAGAAAGAGACTTGGGGGTCATCATTGACCACAAGACGAACATGAGTCTGCAATGCGATGCTGCGGCTAGTAAAGCGACCAAAACGCTGGCTTGCATCCATAGATGCTTCTCAAGCAAATCCCGGGACATCATTCTCCCCTTGTATTCGGCCTTAGTGAGGCCGCAGCTGGAGTACTGCGTCCAGTTTTGGGCTCCACAATTCAAAAAGGATGTGGAGAAGCTTGAGAGAGTCCAGAGAAGAGCCACATGCATGATCAGAGGTCAGGGAAGCAGACCCTACGATGACAGGTTGAGAGCTATGGGGCTCTTTAGCCTGGAAAAGCGCAGGCTCAGGAGTGATCTGATGGCTACCTATAAGTTTATCAGGGGTGACCACCAGTATCTGGGGGAGCGTTTGTTCACCAGAGCGCCCCAAGGGATGACGACTAGGTCGAATGGTCATAAACTACTACAAGACCATTTCAGGCTGGACATAAGGAAGAATTTCTTTACTGTCCGAGCCCCCAAGGTCTGGAACAGCCTGCCACCGGAGGTGGTTCAAGCGCCTACATTGAACACCTTCAAGAGCAAACTGGATGCTTATCTTGCTGGGATCCTATGACCCCAGCTGACTTCCTGCCCTTTGGGCAGGGGGCTGGACTCGATCTTCCGAGGTCCCTTCCAGCCCTAATGTCTATGAAATCTATGAAATATCAACTGCTTTGATGATAAGCAAGAAGAGAGATAGGCAGACATTTTTCACCATGTCATCTAACTCTAAATGAATAAGAACTAAAGAAAGATTTATTGTAGAGCTGTAGCAAGATCCTTTGTCTTGCTTTAAACAACTCTACCTTAAGTGAGGGACCATCTCCCTTGTAAGGGAGTGTCTCTAAATCAGGGGTGCTCAACCCTTTGCCCATGGCCATCACCTTGTAATCCCACAGATGTGTGGGGAGCTCCATGGCCTGTAGCTCTGCATGCCATATATGGCATACAGAGCTGCACAGAGTCCAAACTGGCATGCAGGGCTGGGCAGACCCAGGACAGAACCCTGGGGCCCTGACCCCAGTGCATTGAGCTTGGCACCAGGAACATGAACCTCCAAATCTGATTCTTGCACATGAGGCTGGATGGAGGCACCATGTAGCCCTGATCCCCACATACTGAGCCTGGTGGAGGTGATGTGAGCTCTGGAGCTCAATCCCTATAAACAGGGCCTGGTGGAGGCAGCATGGTGTCCTGATCTCTGCATGCAGAACTGAGTAGAGGTGGCATAAATCCTGGGTCTCAATCCCAGCATGGGTGGAGGCTGGGTGAGGGTAGCACAGGGTCCCAGGCCCCAGCCCCATGCAGGGCTAGGCAGAGGCAATCCTAGGATGCAGGTTCTGATCAGGTCTGTTGACTGGCCCTGCACCATTTATTTGACCCATCGGGCCAAGAAGAGGAGCATCACTGTTCTAAATTCTTACTTCTGTTACTACATCTTCCCTCTTTACAATAAGTACAAAAATCAGTTTACACAAAAAGCAATTAAGAGCCATCTACAAAGAAGAGGTTATAAACACTTTACTCCGAAGTGAATATTAGGGCTGTGCAAAACAGCTATGTTTCGATTCAGTTTCAGATTTGGCCATTTTAGATGGACAGTGATTCATTTCAGTGTTTCGGATCACTGTTCTGTTTCAGTTAGGCTGAATCTGTTTTGGAGTTTCGGTGCTGTTTCAGTGATCTTCTCAGGGCATGAAGCCTGTCAGGTTTCAAGGAGATAGGTGCAGGGGTTTCTGTGAAACTGCACCTCAAACTGTTCAAAGCAAAACTCATGACATGCGTGACTCTGTGTGTGTGTTAAGGCGCAGCGGGAGGAAAACAGCAGGCATGGTAGCCTGTAACAGGGAGCCTTCCCAGTGCCGGTTAGATCTCCGTCCATCCACCTGTTTCTGGGCAAACTGCCTGCCCCTCTTTTGTTTGCCACACCTTGATGGGAAACTGATTCAGATGTTTCCCAGGTGGGAGGCTGTCCATTTAGGTGTCTTGGGGTGACATCCATTCCACACCTCAATACCTCCCCTAATGCTGAGGCCCATATCTCACACATTTCATCCTTCACTGCCTCCAGCTGTGGTCCCTCTCTAGGACCTTTGGCTCCCCCTTAGGCCCTGGCCCTGCCTTCAGGCCAGTTGGAATCCCAAGCCTCTTGCTCTGGGCATTCCTCGTGGTGGGCCCCTGGCCCTTTGATCCCTCTTTGGACCCTGGCCCCAGCACGGGTCAGGGTCCCTTTGATATCTTTTATAAGACCAACTGAACAGTTGGAGAAATGTATCTTAGCAAGCTTTCAGGTTTAAAAACCCTTCATCAGGCTGAGGAAGCATCTGCAGTTGGTGCATGCTCTTCCTGGATGGAAGCCACAGGCTGGGCTGTGGGCAAGAAAGCCAGTCAGTGAGAATGTAAATTGAGGCATCAGGGGGTGAGAGACAGGATGGTGGGGGAGGGGGATGTAGCAATCAGGTAAAAGTGGAGAGGTACCTGGGGAATCAGATGTCAGGCAGGTTGTAGTGTGTCATAAATCTAATGTCTATATTGAGTCTATGAGTTTCTGTATCCAGGAGGCTGATGAAGTGAAGTTCATAGGCTTATCTGTGAAAAGTGGTTTGTAAATTCAAACAGGCACCAGACCTCACTAACCTCATCACCAGAAGCAAACTTCCTACAGCCCAAAACACACCAAATGGATCCAGACCATGCCATGGCAAGAAATGTAAAACCATTTACACCCCACAACACAACCATCACCACTCCTGGATCTTACAGCTGCACCTCCAGAAACATTATGTATCTTATCCAGTGTAACAAATGTCCTGATGGAAAATACATAGGAGACACCAAGCAACAACTGTTCACCAGAATGAATGCACACTGGAAATCTATTACAGACAAGAATACCCAACTACCTGTGGGGGCACATTTTTCACAAGAAAGCCACTTTGTCTCCAATCTCTCAGGCCTGATCCTCAAAGGGAATTTACAAACCACCTTTCACAGATGAGCCTATGAACTTCACTTCATCAAAATCCTAGATACAGAAACTCATGGAATCAATATAGACATTGGATTTATGACACACTATAACCTGCCTGACATCTGACTCTCCCAGGACCTCTCCACTTTTACCTGCTACAACCCCCTTCCCCTCCCCTCCTCCACCTGTCTCTCACCCCCCTGACAACTCAATTTACATTTGCACTGACAGGCTTTTGAGTTTTTAAACCTGAAAGCTTGCTAAGATATATTTCTCCAACTATTCAGTGGATCTATTAAAAGATATCAGATTGCCCCAAAGAACCTCGTCTGCCTTGGGTGTGTTAAGGTAGAGTGTGATGAATGCAGCAGGGATGGTAGCCTGTAACAGGGGAGCTTTCCAGTGCTGGTTAGATCTTGGCCCACCCACCTGTTTCTGGGTCAACTGCCTGTCCCTCTTTCTCCTGCCACACCTTGATGGAAAACCAATTCAGATGTTACCCAGGAAGGAGACTGCCCATTCAGGCCCCTGATGTCTAGGGGTGACACCCATTCCGCAGCTCTGTACCTTCCCTTCACTGCGGCTCATGCCTCACAGATGACATCCCAGGCAGCTATGCTCACCGAGAGCCTCACAACTCCACTGTAACCAACAAGCCTCAGGCCTCTCAAAGATCTTAAAGGCCTGGGCTTTTCCCTAGCCAGGACTGTGTGTGCATGTGGTGGCTGGAGGTTATAAGGAACCTCCTACCCACCTTTCACTATGGAGGTTTGTGGTCCTGGCATTTCTTGGGGGCCTCCACGCCACTGGCAGTCCTACCAGGCCTCCTGACCCTGGAAGGGAGCAATTTTAGGTCATGCCCAGGACCTGGGGTCTCCTCCTTCTTCATAGCCCCAGCCCGTACCTCCAAGTTTGTCTTGGCATGGAAGCTCAGCAGGGATATGTTCTTCCCCTGCTGGCTGGTGATACAGTGAGTACTGCCTCCAGCGCTGAGAGCAGGACATTTTTTTTTTTTTTAATTGAAAAAAGAAATAGGTGCGGATGGAGTGAGGAGGGTGGCACTCACTCCTTCTGCACCTGGAGCTTGGGGAACCTCAGCAATGGAAGGTTCATCTTGAGGAACACCAGCTGCTCAACCAAACCAGGATCCAAAGAGGTGCAGCAGGGCATCAGAACATCACTAGCAATGCTGAACACCCTCTCACTCAGAACACAGATTGGTGTACAGGACAGTGTTCCCAGGCAACTGTGGCCAAATCCTGCCACATCTGGCTGCGGCTTGCCTAGTAAGCCAAGGGGTTGCAGAGCAGCGGCTCAACATCCTCAGTGAGAAAGGTAGTCACAAAGGCCTCAGCACTACCTGCCTGATGCTAGGGTCTGGTACCTCTGGACCCCAACATGGAAGCCATGCCCTTGGCCCACATTGGCAGGACTTGTGGTGGAGCAGACTGGCTGGTGGATGGAGTGCTGGCATAGTGGTTCCCCCTCTTCCATGTCCCCCCACTTCTGCCCTTCTACCTCCTCGACTCTGTTCACCTGCACCTCCATCCAGTGATCCAGGATTTTGCTGGCACACACACTCCCCTTCACTGTTGGGTTTCACATGGTCACCAGCACGTGGGCCATACTAGGCCACAATAGATCCAGCTATTTCTTGATCCCCTCCTTCAGCCATTTCACCAGTGCCTACACCTGTGGTGACAGGGGATTGCCCCAGCCAGGAACATCTATCCCCTGGAACTTCTCCATTTGGTTCTGAAGCTCCCTCACTATGGGGATCACCTGGCTGAGAAGGGCATTGCCAGTTCTGAGGCTCTTGGTAACCTCTAAGAATGGCTTGAGGAATGGCTTGAGGATCTGGGAGATGGTATCCCACACTGTTTTGTTAAGGGGGCTGCTGATCCCAATCTCCTTAGATTTCATAGATTTCATAGATATTCGGGCTGGAAGGGACCCTGAAGGATCATCAAGTCCAGCTCCCTGCCCCAGGGCCAGGAAGTCAGCAGGGATCATAAAATCCCAGCAAGATAAACATCCCAATGTGCCTTGAAGGTGTTCAAAGTGGGTGCTTGAACTGCCTCCGGTTGCAGCCTATTCCAAACCTTGGGGGGTCGGACAGTAAAGAAGTTCCTCCTTATGTCCAGCCTGAATCGGTCATGGCAGAGTTTGTGACCGTTCGATCTTGTCATCTCTTGGGGCACCCTGGTGAACAGACATTCCCCCAGATCCTGGTGAACACCCCTGATACACTTATAGATGGCCACCAGATCGCCCCTGAGCCTGTGCTTTTCCAGGCTGAGGAGTCCCATGGCTCTCAGCCTCTCATCATAAGGTCTGTTTTCCTGACCTCTGATCATGCGCATGGCTCTCCTCTGCACTGTCTCAAGCTTCTCCATATCCTTTTTGAATTGTGGAGTCCCAAACTGGACACAATACTCCAGCTGCAGCCTCACCAAGGCCGAGTACAATGGGAGAATGACGTCCCAGGATTTGCTTAAGAGGCATCCATGGATGCAAGCCAGCGTTTTGGTCTCTTACTAGGTGGAGCATCCCGTTGCAGGCTCCTGTTTCATGTTCATCTTGTGGTCAATCATGATCCCTAAGTCCCTTTTATCCATAGTGCTAGCCAGCATAGCACTGCCAAGCCTATAAGCATGCTGCAGGTTTTTCCTCCCAAGGTGGAGAACCTTGCATTTTTTGGTGTTAAACACCATCAGGTTCTCATCTGCTCATTTCATGAGCTTGTCAAGATCTTCCTGGATCACCTTCCTGTCCTCAGGTGTGGATGCTTTACCTCAGAGTTTGGTGTCATCGGCAAACTCGGCCAGCCCACTTTTGACACCAATGTCTACATCATTGATGAAGATGTTAAAGAGTATAGGCCCTAGGACAGAGTCTTGAGGGACCCTGCTGGTCACAGCACACCACAACAATTGACTTCCATCAACCACCATGCTCTGGGTCCTACCATGGAGCCAATTTCCCAACCAGTAAATCGTGGTGAGGTTAAGGCCGCAGTTAGCCAGTTTTGCCAAGAGGTGATCATGGGATACCAGATTGAAGGCTTTTTTAAAGTCAAGATATATGACATCAATCTCCTCTCCCTTGTCCAGGTGATAGGTCACCTGTTCATAAAAGGAGATGAGATTGGTCAAGCAAGACCTATCCACAACAAACCCATGCTGGGTATCCCTCAGAATATTGCCATCAGCTAGTCTGTTAAGGATGGCCTCTTTGATAATCTTTTCCAAGACCTTCCCCAGGATAGAAGTTAGGCTGATGGGCCTGTAGTTTGCTGGATCTACTTTCCTCCTTTTCTTGAAGATAAACACCACACTGGCTTTCTTCCAATCTTTGGGCATTTCTCCAGAGCACCAGGAGTACTCAAAGATCTGTGCCAGGGGCTGAGCTATGATGCTTTCCAGCTCCTTGAGTACCCTTGGGTGTAAACCGTCAGGGCTGGCTAACTTGAAGGTATCCAACCTGTCAAGGTGTTCCTTCACAAGGTCAGCTTTGATGGAGGGTAAGGAATCTCCCTCACCTGGGCCTCCCTGACCCACACTGGGCAGGGGCATCCCTTGGGACTGGTGAAAAACTGACGCAAAGTACCCATTAAGCAAGTTTGCTTTTTCATGGGCGTCAGTTGTCAGTTGCCCCATCTGGTTTAACAGGGGTCCAACATTGCCCTTGCTTTTCCTCTGGCTCCCCACATATCTAAAAAAGGACTGTTTTATTTTCCTTGATATTTGTAGCTAGCTGGAGTTCCATCACAGCCTTGGCTTTCCTGGTTTTCTCTCTGCAGGTCTGGAACAGAGCAGAGTATTCCTTGTGGTGGTGGATCCAGTCCTCCATCCTTTGTAGGTCTTCCTTTTAAGATGCAGGAGGTCTGCTAGTTCCCTGAAGAGCCAAGGGGGCTGCTGTGCCCTTTTGCTGCCTTTCCTCCAAGGCAGGATAGACTTTGCTTACATATCCAGGATTGCTCCCTTAAGCAGCAACCACTCGTCTTGAACTCCTCTCCCGTTTGGGTTATGGCCCTTTAGGGAGGAGGCCTTGAGCAAGGCCATCTCATGGATGGCCTTCTGTTTCTCAACCAGCCTTTTGAGCATCAAGTAAGTGGAGTTCCATCAAGTCTCCACATCCTGCATGATTTTGTGCTGTGGGATGCTCAGTTCTGCCTGTTTGTCCTGCAGCAAATCCTGCCCCCCTTGATACTCTGGTGGAAGTAGTCCACCACCTTTCTGCATTTTGAAATGAACTGGCTGGTTCTGATGACACCATCACCAGCAGCCCCGTCCCCCTCCAAGACATCCCTAACTACATAGTGGAACTTGTGTGCTACATAATGGATGCCAACAAAATTGGCATCACGGATTGCCTTGACCATATTGGCCCCATTGTCAGTGACCATGAACCTGTGGGTGAGCTTGTCCTGCTCAACGAGCCATCCTTGCACCATGCGGTTCATGGCCCCCATGATATCCATTGTTGTATGGAACTCATCCATCACCTCCGTTGGAAGGAGAGCCCACCAATGGCCTGACTGATTGCACCAGTGCCCTGTGAGGGAGAGGTAGGCATGATCCAAATGCTCCAAATGTCCCCAGATGCTCCAAATGTCTGAGAAGTGAAAGGCCACCTGTGGACCTGCCTTGCGCAGCTCCTCCCTCAAGTACTTCCTGCATGCCTCATACAGGGAGGCACCACCATCCTGCTGAGGTGTGTGCAAGCACACGGTATGAAGGGGCCATGAGTGCTATGAGCCACCTGAACCCTGGCCGCTCATCTAAGAAGAAGGACTGGCCATCCAGAGCATCTCCCTAATGCTCTGGGTGACCTTGCTTGCCTTTGGAATGCGCCCCACTTTTCCTCCACTGGTCCAGGCTGGCCTGGCTTCTGGGGGATGGGGGCTTTGGAGTGAGAGGGAGACTTCCCTTTGGGCACACTCCCACTCGTGCCAGGATGAGGCGCAAGGGCAAGGGAGTGGTTCCTCCTGATATGCATCAGAATCCCCATGGTGCTGAAATGTTTCTCATCCTTGCCCTAAATGGCCTTGCATCAGTAGTGCAGGCAGATAGCATATGTGTGATCATCTGCCACCTCAGAATGATCCTACACTACACTACCCGCTTGCTTCTGGGGTGTGGGTGTGGATCCTGCCTTATCCCCCTCCTCAGCAGGCAGAGGTACAACAACAGGAGGAGCTGACTCAGCTGAGCCATTTGCCTCCACAACCTCAACCTCCTCTGAGGTGCTTTCTGGGGATGGAGACCTGTCTCTAGGGGAACTTTGAGCGCTATGGAGCACAAACTCAGATTCTCCCTCCTTCCCCAGAATTTTTCTGGCTATGGCACTGAGCTGCCAGCTTCTCCACTGGCACTGGAAGGCTCAGGCTGGGAACTGAAACTGGGGTAGAGGAGACTGCCATGCTGGTGCTTGTCATGCTGGTGGTGCTGGGGGTTATTATTATTGCTGGTGTTAGTGGAGGTGGTGCAGGTGCAGACACTGCCCCCACCTCCTTGCTGCCACTAGCAACAGGAGCCTCATGACTGCTTGGGAAGAGGGTGCATCTAATTTTGGGGTGGGGCGGGGTAGGAACTTACAGCTCTCCCTCTGCCCCCTCTCATTCTCTTGCCAGAAGACCTAGTACCTGCCTTTCTAGCATGCTTCATGTTTGGTGTGCTGGAAAATGTGTGTCTGTGTGCTGTATATGTATAGTGCTTTCCTGCACAGTGATGAGACACTGTCAGGCAAAGCACAGCTTTCTTTTTGTTCAGGGTGAAAAAAAAAATAACAAGGATAGATAACAGGATTTTTGGGGAAGAAATATTAGAAAGGAATTAACAATAGGGATGATAGGCAAGGGTAAATTGGAAAGGATAGGCTAATGGCTGGCTACAACTCGGTAGCAACAGACTACCAAGTGCTACCAGCCTAGACCCTTCAGATGCTGTGCTCTGCTGCTCACACTGCAAGAGACAGATCTCACAAAAGGCAGAGAGCAGTTTACAGACAGCCTTATATGTTCTTTCTCCATCCCTCCCCCACAGCACTGAGTTTGGAAGAGACCTCGGGGACAGAATGCAGACACTGGCCAACTACAGATGTCACTATCAGAGCAGTTCTTCCCCCCCTCTTCCCCCTCCCTCTTCTGAATTTGTTTCCCCTCAAGCCCGCCTCCGAAACATCTGAAACATTCCAAAACATTTCGGATGGTTCTGTTTCGTTCTGGAGATCTTTCGGAGCTTTCCATTGCATTTCTGATTTGGTGTTTCGGGTGCCGAAACAGGCCGAAACACCTCCAAAATGAAATGGCTGCTGAAGTTTCGCACAGCCCTAGTGAGTATTATTGTCCTATTCTTCCTTTTTCTGCAGCATTTTTAGCAAGTCTCTATGGGCATGTCTACAGAGGACATCTACTGCTGAGTAGACTAATTAGCTCCATAGTAAACATCTCGGCAGTTTACATGTGCAGGCTGACCCCCTGCTGCACTCCGGGCTGGCAGGCTGACCCCCTGATCTCCCTGCCAGCCAGGGCTGGTCTGATCTTGATTAACTTTGGTCCCAGGTTCATGGGTAAATGCAGTGCCTGGGAGCAATAAACACCAACGTTTATTGTGGCACATTAATATGCACATGTAGATGCACTGTATGGGTGCATATCATTGTTCATCATACCCTGTCTAAGTTTACGCGGCTTTAAGCCATGTGAATGTTGATTGGGAGCAGTGCATGCAGCCATTCACCAGTGCTGGGAGTCATGTGGGGAAATTGGTATAAGTAACTCAGGGTGAAAAGAGGGGCAGGCAGGATCAGCAAGGGGGCTAGAAAATCTGCAAGGATTTGCTGAGTCCCTGAGGAGTTTGGTGGGAACTGGGAGGGTCGGGGGGCATTGCCTGGTTATGTGGGGAGAATTGGGGGGAGGGGGGTAAATATATCCCAGTCAGGGTTGGGAGGTGGGAATAGTGAACCCCTGGGGCTGGGGCAAATGGTTGGCCTTTCCCAGTCCCAGGGCTGTGCTGTGAATACATATAAATGTTCAAAAGATCGATTTAATATTTTTCACCTCCTCAGGTGAATAACTTTAACCAGGTGCACCGTTTTTGGGTTATTCAAGCCCTCTTCATACTTACCCAATTGGGCATTTGGATTGACCTAACCCTAGTTAGGTCAGCCTAATTGTAACACCCATACGTACCCTATGAGTTTTCAAGACAGTTCACTTCTCAGACTGATAAAGTATCAGATCCAGTTTCTGATATGCTTTTGGTAGGGAGCTTTTCCTCCAAATCTTGATAGACTTGAGTCGTCGTACTGGAATCTATTTGGCTTACATTCTTGGCAGCTGCACTTCTGCACGTAGCACAAAGTTCATTCACTACCAACTGCTGAGGCTGATTTCCGCTTTTGGCACGACAGGATTTGCATTTGTGTCTGTGAGTACATTTTTCCTCATAAGGTTGCCTCATGGTTGCTTTCTGTGTTATGGAGCAAATGCGTGTCTTCTTCTACTGCACACACTTAACTAGATTTAGTTTCTTGCAAGTTACCAGACTCAAAATGGTGTCACCTTCTCAGGAAATCCAGTTCCTCTTCATTGATTTTGCTTGATTCTACCATAACAATATAAAATTCTCATGGTATGCTCTCAACTGTGTGCACTTGAGGTTTTAATGTTTGGAATCTGCAGCACTTGGCAAACTGGTACAGTTAAAAAAGGGCTTGATACAGTTAAAACAGGGCTTTCCAAATACAGCACAATGTTTGGGGCCATGTTATCTTCCACACTGGTTGCATGAGTTATCGCTGTCCCCACCAAAGGAAAAGTCCACCCTGAGGTAGCTTCTTACCAGCTGAAAAGTCCATGTGGTGAGGTGTTTTTTTCTGGCCACATTATTTAGAAGGCCACAGCCTGGGCCTTCTCAGTTTCTGCTGCCCTGCATATTCTCTAGGGACAGGTCTCCTTCATGCAAGAGCCTTTCTTGTAATACAGTGTCTGCCATGCCATATAAACTTATCTTGAATCAGAGATTTTGTAAAGTTCCCAAAATCACAGTTCTTAGTCTCTTTAGTTCAGTAACATACTGATCTATACTTTTTTTCTGTTGTTTGTTTGCACATAAAAAAGCTGTATCTTGCAAGAGTCTCATTCTTTTTTGGCATGTAGTGGTCCTCAAATTTAGACAGTGTTACACTTAATTTCACATTTTGACCTTTTTCAAAGTCAAGGTGTTATAAAGCAACCAGGGCTCCCCACCTCCCTCAAAAATATGAAAGACTGAGGATTTGACTTTGACATTTTCCTCTTCTACCTCTGTGGCAGGTAGATACCACTCAAAGCTCTGTCTGAATGCCCTCCAGTCCTCTGCTATATTACCTGATATCAAAAGGGCAGGTGGAGGCTGCAAAACTTCCATGACTAACTGTCCTTTAACTTACAAGGATCACTTATAGATGCCACTTACAGATGTCCTTCCATGTGTCTGTGTTGCTCCTTTTGCTCTTAGTTTCCAACTTCTGTTTCAGTTTTGAATTCAAATTCTATCAGGTTCTTTCTCATTTGCCACTTCTAACACCATGTAGTAATCACTGGGTACAGTAAACACAGGCATAGATGAATGAGAGGAACTAAAACAACAAGTTTTATTGTAGAGCTGTGGCACGGTTCTGTGGATCCTTTGTCTGGTTCTAACTAACTAGTTCCTCTAATTGAGGCACTATCTTCCAGTTCCCAGTTTCTGTAGTCTAAGTAAGGTAGTGTCTCCAAATTATAACTTTAATCACTACAACATGTATTTTCTGGCATCATTTTAAAGCCACCTTCACTGTTTCACCTATATTTTTGAAAAATGATTTGTTTTATGGATGAGGTAAACCCGTGCCTGAAATAATCACTATCGAATGAATGTGATCTTTTCTGCCATGCTACATTAAACCAATTCCATGCTGACCTAAAGCTGTTTTGTTGTACTTGCTATATATAACAGGGGAGCCTTTATTGTCACATCTGCTTTATATTTTATGAGCGTATTGACTTCTGCTCTTGATGGGGAGATAGTTTCCCAGAAGCTCAGTTTTAGAATTTTTAGCCTGTGCTTACTCAGCAAATAGCTCGCTGATTTTTAAACTTGTTCTCTAGAGTTCAAAACACATGAACAGGTATCTACCACTTTCAAGTACTGTTTGGGGCTCACTGCCTGTTCCTGGTCTTTCCCTTCTATCTGATGCCTGAGGTAACCCAAACATTTAATTGTTCTTTCAAGTCTTAATTTCTCCCCCTCCTCCACTTCTTCTTTTTAGTTAACATGTCAATTGCTTGAATAGGATTAAAAGGGGTGTTCTCATTAAGCCCACTGCATATAATTTTATTGTTTCAGTAGCTTAGTTAGTTCCAGGATTTGAAATCAGTTTGTGAAATCTTCTGATTCATAGAAAATTAGGGTTGGAAAGGACCTCAGGTGGTCATCTAATCCAATCCCCCGCTCAAAGAAGGACCATCCCCAATTAGATCATTCCAGCCAGGGCTTTGCTGAGCCAGACCTTAAAATCTTCCAAGAATGGAGATTCCACCACTTCTGTAGGTGGAATCTCCTACAGAAGTTCCACCACTGTTCCAGTGCTTCACCATCCCCCTACTGAGAGAGTTTTCCCTAATATCCACCCTAAACCTCCCTTGCTGCAACTTGAGACCATTGCTCCTTGTTCTGTCATCAGTCACCACCAAGAACAGTCCAGCTCCAAAGATTCCTCAATAAGTAAATGGTGTGGGATTTTTTTTTTCTTAGGTTACATGTTTAGTTTTGAGTGAGATGTTACTTGGGATTTAAAAGACTGATTCACATGAATTCAGAGCTCTACTAAGCAGGTCACTGAAACTTCAGTTGCAAATCTAGAGCTATAAAATGCAAGTTATTGTATTTTTCCTTTCTAAACAATCCTTTAAGTTGTATTAACATAATGTAAATTCCTTTATCGTCTTTTAAGGCTACCTCTTCATTATTTGCAGTATGTTTATTTCTCCTTGATGTAAGGTCAGTTAAAAATGGAAATGTGAGTCGCAAAAGGATTCAATTTTTATTTCTAAAGACTAACAGTTTTAAGTAATTGTATTCTTATATACAGGACATTTTACAGGCAGAAGAGTACAAACCATATTCCTTTGCAGTACTGACACTGAAACTATTCCACAAAAAAAGAAAAAAGAAAAGAAAAGAAAAAGAAAAAGGAAAAGAAAAGAAAAAAACCCCTTTATAACCAGGTGTTTTACTTGAGACTGACAACTGTTTTTAAAACATTGCTGACCCTTTAAGCCCGTATCCTAGCATAATATATGTTTACGTGACTCATTACAAATAGAAAAAGAGAAGATTCTCTAAATATTAGACTAAAATGGGAATTTATTTAGATAGAAATATTATAGCAGGACTTACCAAACAAAGATCTGGTGTTGGAAAAAAAGCAGTGATTGTTACAGTGCCATGGCAGAAGTAAGAGTAATGTTTAGGAGAGCACATTTTTTGGGGGGAGGCCTGAGCTGTAGTCCACTGGAGTCAACGGGATGATTCCTTTTAACTTCAAGGGCTTTTCATCATGCAATCTATGAGCCTGCTTTTGGTCACATATACCACTGTATGAAAAAAAAGTTACCATTTCAGCTCAGGTTTCTCCTGTTAGTCTAAGCCTCTAAATTCTAAGGTCACTAACTTTATATAGACAGAAAGTAGAGCAGGCCCTTAAAGACTAACTGGTTCAGAAAGGCATGAACTTTCATAAGCAACAATCTACCTTTGTCATAAGCTGTGAATGGACTGGTGAAAATAACATTTTATACAGAAGGGAAAGGGACGGGGGGGGGGCGGGGGGCACGACACTGCTAACTTTCTGTATTCTGTGATATTTTAAATTATCAGATCAAGCTGTAAATGATGCTTTCTTATTATCATCATCATTTCAGATATGATGATGAAGGATTCTTTTAAATAATCTTTAAAATATTTATTTTAAAGAACTTCTAAGAAATTTCCATGGATTGAGAACAATGGTTATTATAACGTGCAAAAGAACTTGACCTACTTAAAACTTCTTCATGTACACAGAAGGACAGTGGTACAGGACAGGCATTTAGTGTGGCTTCTAAGAATATAAGCCTCGCTCAGAATAAGCTAAAAGCTCCAACAGTAGTGGTTATAGAAATTATGACTGAAATGGCTCTCTTCGTGTGAGACTGAAGTCACTGAATTCTGGTTGTAATCCTGGCTCAATGGAAGTTAAACAGACTTTTGCCTTTTTGAAGTGGGCAGAATTTCACCAATGTTCTTTTGGAGCACGAGTTTTTTTTGGTTTTGTTTTGTTTTTGGTGAGGAAGGAGCCTTGGAAAGAGTTTTTTATGTATTATGAAAAATCTGTTACTATAACACTAGGAGAAAAAAAAAGACTAAAATATTGCTGTGATTTTTCTCTCTCCAAAACCTTTCAACCATGATCAGGCTATAAAGCATTTCTATCTTGAAGTAATACTTTGGCAACATTTCCTATGGTGGGCTTCTTCTACTAACCACAATTCCAATGGCTTTTTGTCAAGACTTCCTTCTTTAAAAAGGCATGTACATGTCAGTTTATGTTAGAAGGAATTAAATTCTGCTAGTGCTACAAAATTGAAGTAATTCCTTTTTGTGTTTTGTGACCAAGGAAGAGTACTAGACAGTGGGCGTGTCTACATGTGCATTTACTGCACATTAAATTTACTGTGCAGTAGATTACTGCACAGTATCAGATTTAGGCCAGCATCTACCCATGCAGGCATTAAAGAGCAGTAATGCTGTGTGTGGACTGACTTGGGACTAAAATTAGTCCCAAATCAGTCCACACACACAGGGTGACTGCTCAGTAGCACGCTACATGTGCCTTACTGCGCAGTAACAAATTGGGCTTAAATTTGGTAAATGCATGATGCAGGTATCAAATTTACACCCAAGATGGCATAAATTGACATATTTACTGTGCAGTACGGGCATGCACATGTAGATTTGTGCCTGTATTGCCCAGTAATTTTCAGTTACTGCACAGTAAATGTGCACCTGTAGGTGCACACAGTGTGTGTGTATAAGACAGAGACAGACAGAATAAAAATAAACATCCATGGGACCTGGTTCAGGTTCAGGCAGCTTAGTTTAAGCCACCTAAATCTAAACTGCACTCAAAAGAGGGTCTGGCACCTGGAGGTAAGTAACTTGTGTGGGGAGGGGAGAGGAACTGGTGGGATCAGGGGATAGTTGATGGGTCCAGGTGGAGTTAGTGTTGAGATGGACTACATGCAATGGGCACTACCATATATCTTATTTAGATGGGGTGCAGTAACCTATTCTTGCAGTAAGCTCCCATCAGTATACTCACCCCATACAGGTCATGTGTTTTATAGTCATGGTCAGTAGTAGCTGCATTTAATCAACTTCATGGTTGAGTTCCATTGCTGAGCATATGCTGCTTTTAGCAGCAATTTAATGATAGAAAAGGTATTTATTGAGATTTCCTTGTATGTGACTATAAGACAAGGATCCCCCCCCGCCCCGTGCTGATTGGGAGAAAAAACCTTGTCTTGCATTCAAGTAAATATGGTAACCTTTGGCCGTCCTCTCACATATAGTCAATGTACTTATATAAGAGCTCAGAAGGCCAAAGATTACTCTTGAAGCGAAGTGGGCTAGCATGGTAAAGTCACATCAGTTTCTGTAGCCACCACACACAAGGAATTAATGTTGTTAAAGTCATATCTGTCTGCCCATAAAAACTTTGTCTCAATGACTGAGTACTCAATTTACAGCTGAGTAAATCAGGAATGGCTTTCAGCACAAGTCTAGACCAAGATTTGAATTTGACTCTGAATCTTTTGGAAGACACCTTAAATATTCTACCACCATGCCACACTATGTAGGGGGAGAAGTAAAATAAAAATCTGTGCCTGTATATGGTGTGGATAAGAATGGATTTTTAAAGCACAATATTTATGTGTGAATATATTTGAACTCGTGCCTTTGTACCAGACTGGGCTGTCATTTTTTCAGCACTTCAAAGCACATACTTCCATATGTTCAATACACCTTACTTTGCCTCTGAAATACAGCCTTACATACAAAGATAACATATTAAAGTAAGTTAAGCGTGCAAGCCACACTGATACAGAAAGGAAACAGATGGTCACTCATTCCTTAACCAATCCCATCCTGTCTAGGGTTTGTAGTCCACATAATACATACAAATTGCATAGACTATCATTAAATGTCCTTCAAACCATTTCTACTTGCCTTACTTGGATGAGTAGACCCACTGTTTTATTTTAGCTATTAACCTGAGCAAGAGGTGATTAACAGGAATAACTCAAAATCCCTGCTAAAGCAAGCTCTACTGAGTGAGAAAGAAAGATGGAAAGAGTTGTTTATAATTATATCAATATTGAATAAGGGACAAATGTCAAAAAGAAAAAGAGCCTCATGCTTCATAACAAATTTAACTTTGCTTTGAGCACTCCTCTCCCATTCCTTTCAGTAGTACTTACGTTGAAGCTATGGAGTTTTCATTCACCATAATCAAGATTTTATTAGATGTGACAGAGGGTTGTAAGTGTGCTAGGAGAAATTCTCTTTTTCATTAGTAGCATAGATAAGTTAAACATGGATAAACATGAAGACCAGTCAATATACTGTATTTACTCAAATAGAAGAAAAGGTGCCCCCCTCCCCTCAATCAGCATCAGGGGAAAAGCCCCTAGTCCTATATTCGCATACAAAGGAACTTCATTAGATACACTGTCTAGCATTAAATTGCTTCCAAAAACAGCACATGCTCTGTAATGGAAACTAACTATGAAGCTGATTAAACATAGCCAAAACTAAGCATGACTATGAAACACATGACCCATAATAGGCAAACATGCTGATGGGAACCTTTTTTTTTGTGGCCCTTAAAAAAAACCTGGCAGTTGCTCCCCTAGGCGGGAATGAGCAACAGGCCTGGTACCTCCAGGCCAGCACTCAGAGAGACTGGAGCAAGCTCCAACACCCTCCCCTGGTGCCAAAAATGCTGAGAGTCTTTTTTTTTCCATGGCCCCTAAAAAAACAAACAAAAACAAAACAGAAGGGTGTTCCCTCCTCAGGGAACGGGCACTGGGCCAGGAGGTACTGCAATACCTGGCCAGCACCGGGCAGGCCAGAGCCAGCCCTGACACCCTCCCCTTGGTGCCAAAAACAGATTTAACTTTATTAGAAAATGTTAAGAATAATAGAACAAAAATTACAAGGCCATTAGGGAAATACAGAGTACCAGAGCAAGGGACTAATGTAAGAGGGATGAGAGTGAGGAGGAGATCACAACTAGGTTACATGAATACAGTGTAACCGTCTAAGCCTGGGAGTGGGAGGCAAGGTGTGGGGAGGGGAGGGAGGCAGTTGTGACACTAAGAGAGAAAAGAATATAGCTACAAACAAACCCGTACAAAGGTCCACAATGGTGGAGGGGGTGAATTGAACAAAGAAGTCACTCAGTCCATGGGGGGGTCCTATAGTGGGGGTCCTTGCCGGGTGGAGTGGAGTAGTCTGTGTTTGAGACTACTCATGTTTCAGAGTCCATCAGGTGCAGGAGGGAGTTGAAGCGATCCCCTTTGGGTCTGGTCCAGTTCGGTGGCAGTCAGTCTGGCGGGGCTGACGTACTGGTGCTGGCCCATGATGTGTTTGACGTAGATGTTGCGGGACCAGCAGATGGTGCTGGACACCCTGAGGCACCGCATCAGCTTGAAGTAGCAGCGGGAGATGCGGCAGGCATGTAGGATGCTCTTGTTGCTGGGGTCCCAGGCTCCGAGTGCTCCCACACGCACGTCAATGAGCACGTCAACTATCATGTCATAGCCATGGCTCCTCAGGTTGTTGACCAGTGGGGCGTACTTCTCCTGCTTGTGAGCCCAGGTGTCAGTGATGGCTTGGCACCAGATCTCAAAGGGGATTGTCATGTCCATTATCACAACCTTCTTGGCCTCCTGATGATGTTGGGGCACATGTGGCTCAATACATTTGATCTTAGCCAAAACAGCTGTGTTGCTAATGGGAACCTACCATAACAATAGATTCATGCAACCCACCTGGATAAAACATATGGTAGTATCTATTGCATGCAGTCCCCTTCAGTGCTGAATCCTTTTCAAAACATGGTGAGCCACAACATTGAATACACTTCAGCTTCCCTCCCACAGCTGAGCTGTGCCTTTCTTTCCCATTTCCAGTTATTTCTGTTTCTTCAGCCTTACATGTCTGGAAAACATCTCCAAATGGGGCCCCAAACAGTTCACTCAAAATCCCTATGTTGTCCCTTTTCTAATCCTGCTGCTTATGATTAGGACTAGGTTGCCCTGCACCTTATCTGCATATAAATTTTTGGAGGATCCCAGGATTCGTGATAAGAACACTCTGCTCCAGTCATGAGCCAGGGCTAATTAGCACATGGATCCTTTGTGCAGTGTATCTGGAATATACACGCATAATGAGCAGTGCTGAGCTGTGTGGTCATCATGTCTTGAAATGCTGCTGACTCTGCTGGGGCTCAGCCCAATTAATTACATGGTAAATCATGAGCCTTCTGGATTTTGACTAATATCATGCATAGTTGTTGCACCTACACATGTCCTTTACTGTAGAGTAGACTAATTAGCTCCATAGTAAAGCAATACAGTCTACTCATGCCTCGGTATAAGGGTGTAGTAGATTAACTCTGCCATAAGAGTACTGTTGGCGGAGTATGTATGTGCAATCAAATGCATGTGTAGACTGTGACAGAGGTTGGCTGGGGCATGAGGGTGCTAAAATGCAGGTGCTGCCTGTTGGCTAGCCCCACATTGTAGTGCCCCTGTGCCCCAGCCAGCCAGCCCCTCTGCTGCCTGATACTACAACCCGGACCCCAGGGCTGACACCCCTCCCTAGACTCCCTGTCAGCCCAGGGCTGCTCTGTTCTGGCTCAACATTCTGCAGTCCTGGGTACATGTATGAACACTGCTCCTGGAAGCAGCTGACTTTGGTGCAAACTGTGCCAGAGTTTATTGCATTACACTAATTGCATGTGTAGATGCACCCAGTTTGTATCATATATAAGTGTTGGCTACAAAGGACCAACTCACAGGATCATAATAAATTCTAATGTATTGTACAGGATGTGAAGTTACCAGTTAAATCATGAATGCAAACTTTGAGTTATGAAGGGTACTGGTCACCTTAGCACACAAACACACACATACACATGTACTCACTCATTCAAACCCATGTCATTTAAACCCGTGTAGTATGGTGTATAATAGCTGCTGTTGTGATTGTGAGAGCACTGGTATCAGTATACATACCTATCCGAGGCCCTGGAGTCTGCTGTCGATGGTCAGCTTCCTTCAAGGATATGTGTTACGTCTCAGCTGTGTGGCCTGGGCAACCCTGGCACAGGATGCAGTCTGTCTGACTCACAAAGGACTCACCCCCCCTCCCTCCCCTCTACCTAAACGAAACTGATTAAGATGCAGTGAGAGACACACCTAAGACCCTCAAGATAAGGGTGACAAGAGTGAACCAACTGCCCTAGGTCTCATTTACATCTGAGATGGAACCAGATGACCATTCATTTACATGAGAGATGGAGAACAGAAAGCCTGAAGCAGAGACTGCAGTGAATTCTGGGACCAGAGAAGCAGGGGAGCACTGCATGATGGGGAATCTGTGCTTCAAATGTTAATCAACCCATGTTCACACACACCCAGCTCAGCATTTATCAGACCAGTTCTAATCTGGATTTACTAAGGACTTTTTCCCCCCAGACACACACACACCTCTAAGTTTAAAATAGGCATCTCGGACCGTACATTCCCCGGTCCCACTATGGGAGGCCTATTTAAACTTGATTGACTAAAACTCGGTTGCCGGGTTAGGGAATGCTGAAGCAAGAGCGGGTATGGGCAACATTTGAACAATGGTTAAGGGTTCATCACAGCATCCAGCCTGCTGGAGCCCTAATCCCAGGTGTTGTCATATCTTTCCCGAGACGACTGGTGGGAGTCCTCTCCACAAAAGGTTATGAGCACCCCAATAATTGTCTTAAGTCTGTTAAAAGACTATAGTAAGATCTGGAAAAGTCATGCTAAGCTGAGGCTTGTGCACAACAAGTAAAAATCCAAAATCCTGATGCTGCAAGCTATCTATTGTTCCTGAAGAAACCATGAGATATCCCATCAGTATATCTGCCACCCATAGGAATTTCAAGCTGGCTCCCAAGTATTTGGGTTACTCCCTAATCTTAAGTGTTTCCTGATTATCAATCAGTTTCCTGAGATGGTCCAAACCAGATAACCCCTTGTCAATAGAAAAGACAATGATTTACACTACTGAGGGTGCTACGGAGCAGCTGAACTGAGGGTATAAAAATCTGTAAGTGTGTGTGCTGCTAGAGGAAGAGGAAGGAAAAGAAGTAGAAGCAGGAGGAAAGAAGGAGAAGAAGAAAACCCCTGTGCTGACACCATCCCCTGTCGTTCTTGGGACGCTGGAAGAACAGATCATCTCTCCCTTCAAGGACTGTGCTACAGACTGTGCCTGTCAGCTTTGCAGCCTGAGTACCGTGGACTAGGTGAGATCCCAGCGTTCTCTGTCTTCTTTCTAGGCATAAACTTCTGAACCTGAACTGTATCAGTTAAGCTTGAGCTAAGTTTCCCCAAATACTTAGTGAAACCAGGGTAGTATTGTCATTGTTGGTGTTTGTTTTTCTTTTGCATGTCTATTACTACTAGTACTATTATATATTTCATATGCTTAGCAATAAATAACTTTTATAGTCAAACTGGTAGTAATTGGGTATATTTTTCCTTCTCTGCTTCTCTTTCCTCCCGTGCTCTGCAGCAACGCTTCTTTTACCTATGCTAAAGATCCCTGTGAAGCCCAAATTATTGTGGGGTCTGCTCATCAAGAGGCCAAAGATTGGGACGTGCTGAGTTTGAAACACATAAGGGGATCAGCTTGTACAGGCTGATTGACCCAGTTTGACTCAGACGTGCCCTTATGAACTGAATGCTGGCCCATGAGGGTGTCAGCTGGACACCCAGCCGGATTCAGAGGGATTCTGTTTACCTGTGTGCTTGTGTCTGACTGCATTTTATTGTTGCTCTTATGAACTGATTCTTGGCATATGAGGGTGTCAGCCTGTCCATGCTGATCAGCCCGGCCAGGTCAGGCGTGTCACGTTAATTTGTGTGTGTTTGTGTGTATGACTGATTTGGTGACTGGAGGAACCCAGTCCCATTGAGATTGAGTCCTGCAAGATAGCTCCACTGGGGGTGAGGGCTTGCAGAAGGGAGAAATACAGCTCCGTATAGTAACACAAGCAGCACATTGACAGAATCACCAAGACCCTAGAAACTATCCCTAATAAATGAGCACACCCCAAAGTAATGGGCAAATTTGGTAACAGATGGCTTCTCCAGAAGGGGGTTGCCTGCTTGTCATCCTGCCTTGATAGGTCAGGTGCTGGATGAGAGGGCACCACTGAGGGCCATGCTTCACTGCCTTTTATCCCTTTCTGGCAGACTTGTGTGATCCCCCAGCATCATCTTGGCTGCCGAATCCCAAGATCACTTGTTCAGGTGGGTCTAGAGTAGTGCATGGCAGCTGTTAGTCACAGTCACTGGGGGTTTTGCCCAATGGTGTAGTTTTAGGAGTCCACCCTTGACTTGATTCATTCAATGGCTGTAGATTCCAGGTGGGTTGATTAGTTTAAAATGGCTTGTAGAGTAGAGTTTTGTGATGGTAAGTTCCTCTGGCTAGGCTATTGTCAATTAACAGCCAGAGGCTCTTGCTTTGTCCTACTGACTCATACCTACTCACATTCACTCAAGGGACCAGCCCAATATAGCAGATTGTATCACTTTACAGCTACAATTTCAATGCAGTTTTTAACAATGGTCTAGGGCATAACTTCAATCTATAGGGAGTACATTCCTTAAAGGTTTAAAAGTATAAAATATAAAATACAAAATGTCACAGTAAAGATGAGACAGATGAAATATAAAAATGCACTGTGAGAAATATATCAAAATGCAATGTGAGGTAGTGAGGATCAAAGACTGTTGGGGACATAAGTGAGTTAGATTAGCACCAGGATATATTTACAGTCTTTGAAGTGGATATTTTAGCTCTTTTGATTTCTTTAGTGACACTTAGCTCAATGTAGGTGTAGTTTGTAGGTATCTCCTACAGAGCTTTCTGACTTGCTCTAAGCCTTGCCACATCAGTGCAGTGAGTGTGCTAGGTCTCTGCCAATACTCAAAAGGAAAAAGAAATGCACAAAATAGGGGGTGCAGACTAGAAGGGGCTTCTTGTTACATAAGTAGGTACAAAAGTGCTTCCTAAAAGTGTGTTTATGGAGTACCTGTGCTAAACCTTGCGTTAATTTTTTTTAAAGTAAAATGCATCATTTCTGGATGAAGTAAGTCTGGAGGACTTAACTGGTACCTGTAGTCATTTTCCTATATGCAAATGACTACAGGTATGTTATTTCAAGGCTGCAGTAAACTAATAAACAGTGCCATAGGTTAGTACTTGTAAACACAAGTACTATTCTGTGGAGGTGTGATTTAGTCCATTGCAAAACATGTGTAGACACTGATGAGGCTGACTGGGGCACAAGGGTGCTTCAGTACAGGGGGCTACCTGCTGGCTAGCACCACACTGGAGCATCATCATGCCCCAGCCAACCCCTCAGCAGCATGTTGAGCTGGGTCACAGCTGACTCCCTGTGCCCTCTGTCAGCCAGGGCTGCTCCAATCCAGCTCAACATGTTGAGGTGCTAGGTGCACATGTAAATGTGGCACCCGGGAGCAATGAAGTTTGCAGGGAGTTTTCTGAGAGAAGAAGTTGAGAGGCAGAGGTCAAGGGGGCTACCTGACCTCCCAGATTTATTTTCCCTGCTGTAGCAGTGGGAGGGGAACAAATTCAAGGCAAACCCCTAATAATTAGTTTCTATACCTGGAAAATGATAATGAATTTTAATTTTTCCATATATCGAATCTAATTATTGGGAGGTTGTCTTATATTCAGAGTCATCTTATATTTGTGTAAATGCAGTATGTAGTAGGAAATGTTACAGGTGAAATATATTCCAGGGTTAGAAGGCCTGTATAAAGTCCATAACATAATTTAATCACATCATATTCTGATTACTCCAGAAATATTAATTATATGTGGGGGAAAATACATTTGATTGATACACTGACCATCTTCTGAAACATTTGCTAGAAATTTTTTTTTTTTAAACAACAGAACAAAGCCGTGTGTAGACAAAATGAGGGGCATGCATGCACGACACTTTAAAGTGGGTTAACTGCTTTCGCACCGCTTTACTCATGTTGGCATTTGCATGTGTTGGCGGCATATTGTGCAGTAATTCCAGCTGCAGTAGCAAATTCAGCAGTGTAATGACCTTAAATGACTTAGGGCTCAGCAAACTAAAACTCCTCTGAGGAGTTTTAATTTGCTGCCCTACAGCTGTGGAGTGAAACACCAGTCTCCATGCAGCTCAGGGGCTCTGCAGGAAGCCCGTGCAGACAGCCTGGCAGCAGCCCGGGAAAGCAGGCTCTGCCCAAGAAAGCAGCAAGGCAGATCTTTCCCCCCTGCCCCCCCAGAGCCTGCTTGCATGCCTGAGCTGTGGGTGGGGGGGAGGGGGGGGCAGTGCTTCCCTCTGCAGCTGTGGTGCCACCTGGGGGAGGGGGCTGCTGCTGCCGCAAAGAGAAGCACCCCCGCCCCTGCAGCCCAGGGACTGCTGCACCTGCCAGCAGCTTGCCATCCCCTCCCCGCTGCCAGAGAGGCAGGTAAGTTACACAGGTATACACAACATGGGTTTAAAGGGCCCTAAATTGAAGTGGTGTTTTTAAAAACCCACCGCATCAGTTTAGGGCCCCCATTTCATCTACACACACCCCAAGTCAAAAGGGGATGCAGCTAGACTGTTCTCAGTGGTGGCAGATGAGAGAACAAGGGGCAATGGTCTGAAGTTGCAGCAAGGGAGTTTTAAGTTAGTTATTAGGAAAAACTCTTTCACCAGGAGGGTAGTAAAGCTCTGGAACAGGTGATCCAGAGAGGGTGTAGAATCTCCATCCTTATAAGTTTTTAAGAGCCAAAGCCTTGGCTGAGATGATCTAGTTGGGCCTGGTCCTGCTTTGAGCAGGGGTTTGGACTAGATTACTTTCTGAGGTCCCTTGTCACCCTAATTTTCTATGATTCTAATTTAGTGCCTACATAATTTTGGGGGTGAGGCTTTTGGGGGTGAGGATGCTAGACAAGGCCTAACATCTCCCCCCAATTATTTATTTATTTATTTGTTTATTTATTTGCACCTTTGTGAAAATAAAAGCATCAAAGTTGGAAATGTTTGCAAAATGAATTTTCATAATAGATGCTTCAGTTGGGCTGAACTGTTAGGTGCATTTTGGTGTCAAATGGCAGATACAGCAAGAGTGATTCTACTCTCCTTATTCAGACGATAGCCCCACTACAATCAAGTATCAAGTTTTATTACTCATGATTAGGTCTGAATGTCATTTTTCCTTCTTAAAGCAAAGAGTAGCTCTTGAATGCCAGCATTTTTTTCCTCTAAACTCTTCAACCTAAATGCCACTTGTCACAAAACAAATTGTATGCTTTTTATCCCATATACATTTTTTGCTACATTTAGCATGCATTTGTTTTAGAGTGGTGATATTCATGGGACTGAGGAGGCACCTACATTATGTGCCTCTGCTTGGGGCACTTCTGAAAAACTTTCTCACTTCTATTATGTTTGTTCACAGGCAGGAGAAATGCTGTTGAATATCTAAGCTAAACATGCTTTTCTCAATTCTTAATCATCTCTTTCTTAATTTTTCAAGCATAGAAAAATATTTTTTTCTCTTTTTACTAGCCCTCCATTTTGTATACCTCAGGGAGCATCCTGGAGCCCATAAGAAGAGGGATATAGAAGATATATTACAAGCTTCCTGCCTGCAAAGTTTTTCTCCAGTATTGAGTAGCTCAGGCTGTTCTTACACTGGATTCAGATGATGTCTGGCCAACTGGCAGCTCAGAATGTACCCATTCTCTACCACTGATTGCCAAACAAAAAAGTTAATAGTAACTAAAAAATTAATAGTTACTAAATAGTTTAGTAACTAATAAACGGAATATATCGCCGGAATAGAAACTAAAGAGTCTAATCTAGTTTCTCAGAGGGAGTAATGTAGAGATAGGTACAATAAAAATCCACAGGTGTATGGTCATCTTTTTATAGACTAATTGAACCACCCTACAGAATTGAACACAGAGTTTTGGTTGCAAAATAACACTCTAGCATGGTTTACAAAATGTATAGAAAGGATAGTCATGTTTAGTCCTATAAGACTGGAGAGTGATAGCTAGGGAACTCCTTTATATTTCTCTAGAATCCTATTGGTTTTATCTGTCTGGAATATTTTCATAAGTGTATATAAAAGTAGATGAATAAAAAACCCGGTTACACTTGTAAATGTTACACTTACAATACAGTAAAAGATTACTTGAGTTCAATTGGTCCATAAATCACTCTGAACAGGCCGTTTATTCTGCACTAAAATATTAATGTTTCTGTAGATCCTATATCTTGTCCCAGGCAAGTTTATAATCAGAGCAAGAGCAAGCAATGGTGCCTCCAGACTCTGCCAGGGGACAGAATGGAATTTGTATTCCCTCAGAGCCCAATGATTTTTGGACAAAGGCCTTTGTAAGATTAATATTTAGAATGTAAATCTCAGAAGCCAGAACATACAGTCAAGGTTCCCATTGCAGTGTTAAGTTATCTATATTGCGTATCTTGATTGAAATCCTGGCCCGGTTAAAAGGTAAATCAGAATGTTGCTGTTGATTTCAAAGGATGCTGAATTTCACTGCTGGTATGTTTTATGGTACGGTAACATTAAACTTAAGGAATGTATTGTACAAGATATAGAGAGCCATCTACTCACATAGAATCAATAAGAATTGAAAGGGCATAGTAACTTCTAGAATCCGCCCTTTCAGAAATAACATAGGAATGGAAAATATAATGTGCAATGTGTGTGAAGTAGCAGGGTTATCAGTACCAAGGATCCAGTCTTGCAAACGCTGTCTAGCATAGTGCTTATTGTTTCATTCTATTTATGAGAGTAAACACTACTCTCAATAATAAGTATTTGTAAGATCAGGGAATAAGAGAACCTCACATCTTTCATTTTTCTTGCATTAATATCCTTATCTTTTAATATACACTAGTCAGCTATTTTATAGTCACTGCTGCAGCAATACATATTTTTCTGCCCCTGGAAAATCTGTAAAGCTCTTTTATTTGTACCATATGTAACATACTCTTTGCTTTGGGTGACTTCTTAAAACTATGTTTAAAATCTTATAGATTTCTATTTTTTAATAAGTCCTTGAGGACCTGGTTTTCAGAGGCCCATAGCTTCTGTAAATCTCACTGACTTCTACTGATCAGCAAACCTGAATACCCTCCTCATGAGTCTCTTTTACTAATCAGACTAAAATGTTTCATTTTTAAGGAACAGAGAAAATAGAAAAATGTATTTGTTGTATTAATGCAGACAATTCCTTTAAATGCCACGTTTCTGTTTTCAAAAGGTGTTAGTAATTTATTTCTTAGTTTCTCTTTGATTGGCTTTAGTTGTATGAACACTATTAAAAAGTCAGCTCTTTCATTGTGTAGTTTTGTTGTACATTTTCCTTATAAAAATTCCCAAGTGTGAGCTTCTGTTAAAAAAACAAAATAAAAAAGAGTAGTGGTTTAGCATGATGAGTAAATAGAAAATAAATTCAAGAAAGTAAACAGATTTGATATAAAAATGTAACACCTGCCAGCAGCTTATTTTCAATATAAATAAGGATTAACATCAGCAGTCATGTACCAAATACCAGTTTTAGTGCACATATGTTTAAAACTCACACTCTGCGAGTACATGAAAATGTACTCACCAATAAACATGGTGTGGTAAATGGTGTAACATTCAGGTCACTTGCCTTTGGATTCAGTGTATGATCTGCCAGAATCCTGGTTTTCTCTGTTTAGAAATTGTAAATTCTTGATTAAAACCACCAAAATGCATGTTTTTCTGTGATTAAAATGAAACGCCACTATATATATAGGTATCAGTTGAACACAGTATTTTATTGATATATTTACAATTTTAAAGCAATTTGGAAGCCTACCAGTGCCTCAATCCCTAGAATAAAATAAATTTAAAAAAACCTATACATTTTGGCATTTGATTTCATGTTTTTTATCATGGAAAACCAGAGCTCCCCCTGCTCCCTTCACTCCCCAGGACACCGGTCCAGCTGCAGCTGTCCCTCCCCCACTACTTTGTGGTGCTGAGCAGTGCTGATATGCCAGTGCCCTGCCCATGCCATTGCCCCTCACTCCTGACCCACAGCCCCCTCCCCCCTGCCAGTACCCCTCCCTCCCCACCCACAGCCCCCCTCCCCCCCGCCAGTGCCCCAGGTGGGAAAGCTTATTGCCACTGCTGGCAGCCCACATTGCCCTGGTGAGGTGTCCCTTGCCTGTCTGACAGCACTGGGAGAGAGGGCACAACCCTGCACTGTCACCCCTGCTGTTGCTGGGTGGGCAGAGGGAGCCTTGCCATGGCAATGCAGGACTTGCGGCAGTGGCATTGAGCTTCCCCACCCTGCTCTGCCCTGCTGCACTAGGTCCTACCTGCTGGGCTGCAGAGGCCCTGGGGGAAGGGCAACAGGGTGGGAAGCCCCAATTCCATAGTGGGCAGCCCACACCTGCCCCAGCCCCATGCACAAATCTGGGGGCAAGTGACCCCCATGCCCTCCTGAGATTGCATGCAGCAACAAGGAGCCAGCCCCCCTGCCAGCAGGGCTGGAACTCTGCCAACCTGCAAGGGGAAACCCACTGTTTCTTGTATTTTTCTCCTTCAAAGGAGAAAATCGGGGTTTTATCACATTTTTCGGTGGTGAATGGAAAATCCAGATCCCTGATGATCTGTTTCCAGAACCACCATGTTGCTACAAGAATAGAAAGTGAAAGGGTTTGTGTGAAGTAGTACTAGGGCTGCAGGGAAGAAACCTTTTCCTTTTATTCATGTTTAGCATCTTGTGTGGTACTAGGAAAAGAGGAGAAGTAGGAACTATATAAAATCATAGCTAATTAGAAACATAGCATCTGACATAGTAGATTGTTGACTATTTCTCTCTGAATCAGTCAGTCTCTAAGGTGCCATCTTGCCCTATTTTCGGCCATTAAAAATACTGTAACTATTTATAGCTGTTGTAGGCAGAAAAACAAATAATTGATTTTTACATACACTATGATGCAATTCCTGTGGTCCACATGGGTTTCAGTCCACCTTGAGAAGAAGAGGTAAAAATAAGAAGATGATATAAAATCATCTACAAGACTTCCCGTGCTAGGAGAAGCACAATAGCTTGTATGGCATATCACAACAGATGATCACCATTAAGGGAAGTTAATATAAGGTTAACCGCTTGGGTCAGATGGGCTTCTCTAGCAGACAATGGCATGTCATGGTTACATATAGCAGTGTATGCTACCATTAGGTTCCTTATGAGTAGGAGCCAGCTTAAATGATCTGTCTATTGTTTTATTATCTACGTTTGCCAGTGCAACAAGAAAACAGCCATTTTTTAAAACCCATAATACTAGCAAGGTTTCCTCAAAAGACTTTCCTGAGTTTCCAGTTCTTTGCCTAAAAGTCCACATTAAAACAGAGGGGATGCAAGAAGTGTAAGAAGTCTCAAAGATGGAGGCTCTCTGTACAGATCAGTCAAAATAAAGGATGGTGTCTCCTTTAGAAAGCCCCTCTTGGCAGGGATCATATAGTGGCAACTGGAGAGAAAGCCATCCATTGGTTAAGCTAGTGGGGTTCAGATAATCCGACAAACCTAAGCAAGATTCATTTTTTATGAAGTGCTTTAATAAAACCTAAAAATAAAATAATTACAGAGCACTGAAAATGTGAAATGCATATACATTGGTACAGATATTGTACCTGCATATGGCATACCCATAAATGCTTAAAAGAGATGAAAAAAATCTTTGTTTTCTTTTGACTATTTTCTGGCTGAGAAATTATGGTTAATTGTTATTCTATGACATGCCGCATGTGTTGATAAGCTGAGAGGTGAATGTTGGATATAAAGTTCATTTCAGAGGATAAAATGAGTTGGGAAAGAACTGACATGAGTAGAAACAGTGATTTGAATAATTCAAGTAGAAACAAGATGGTAGAAAATGTAGTAGCAATTAGCATATATGCACCTGTTATTACATACTTTGGGACAAATTAAATAATTAAGTATTCAGTTTTCTATGTTGCAGATCTGTTATATATGTGACTTCTATCACTATAATGTCTGAACACTTCAAACATTAAAGCTTTATTATTCATAACATGTCTGCTATGACACAGGCGCAGAAAGCCTATTGCAGAGCCAGGAATTTAACTTAATTTATGTGTAGACAAAATGGGGGCCCTAAATTGAACCAGTGGGTTTTATAAAAACACTGCTTCAATTTAGGGCTGATTAAACCCCTGTGTTGTGCACACACCCCGCTGACA
>NW_005841877.1:1464384-1521735 GCF_000455745.1 Alligator sinensis
AGAGCAGTCCCTCGGCTGCGAGGGGGGTTGGCGCTTCCCTCCACAGCAGTGGCAGCCCCCCACCCCAGGTGGCACCTGCCCACAGGCACCTGGTTTGAGCAGTCCTGAGAGAGACACTGCAGCCACGGAGAGAAGCACCAGGGCCCTGCGCAGCTCAGGCAGGCAGGCAGGCTTCTGTGGGGAAAAAAAAAGATCAGACTCACCTCTTTTCCTGGGCGGAGTTGCTTTCCCAGGCTGCTATCAGGCTGCCTGCAGGGTTTCCTGCAGAGCCATGAAGCTGCATGGAGCCTGGTGCTTCACTCCACAGCTGTAGGGGCAGCAAACTAAAACTCCTTGAAGGAGTTTTACTTTCTTGCACCCCAAGTCTTCACCAAGTCTTTCTTGCTCTCCACCCAGGGGTGGAGAGCAACCTGTTTAAATTCGCTGATGACATCAAAATTTGGGGGGAGGTGAGCACACTAGCAGGGAGAGAGAGATTGCAGAGGGATCTGGATAGGTTACAAGGGTGGGCAGACAGGAACAGGATGCGTTTCAATACGGACAAGTGCAGGGTGCTGCACTTGGGTAGTAGGAACCAGCAGCACACTTATACGATGGGGAACTCCCTATTTGAGAGCACGGAGGCGGAAAGGGATCTTGGTGTCATTATTGACTCCAAGATGAACATGGGCCGACAATGCGAGGTCATGGTTGGCAGGGCTAACCGGACCTTGTCGTGCATCCACAGGTGCATCTCGAGTAGAGCCAGGGAGGTGATCCTCCCCCTCTATGCGACACTGGTCAGGCCGCAGCTGGAGTATTGTGTCCAGTTCTGTGCGCCCCATTTCAGGAGGGATGTGGACAACATGGAGAGGGTCCAGAGGAGGGCCACCCGCATGATCCGGGGACAACAGGGCAGACCCTACAGTGAGAGACTGCGGGACCTGAACCTATTCAGCCTCCACAAGAGAAGGCTGAGGGGGGACCTGGTGACCGTCTATAAACTCACTAGGGGGAACCAGAAGGGTTTGGGGGAGACGCTGTTTCCCCTAGCCCCCGCTGGCATAACAAGGAGTAATGGGCACAAGTTGATGGAGAGGAGGTACAGATTGGACATCCGAAAAAACTACTTCACAGTTAGGGCGGCTATTTTGTTTGTTTTGGTTTTTTTTGGGTTGTTCTCCCGCCCTGGCGGGGGGTCGGGCTAGAAGATCTATTAGGTCCCTTCCGACCCTGAAACTATGAAACTATGAAACTATAAGTCATTTAAGGCACATTACACCCCCAAATTTCCTACAGCGGCTGGACTTAATGTGGAATATGCCACTAAGGTGTGCAAACACCAACACCATTAAAATGGTGCAAAAGCATTTAGCCCTCTTTAAACTGCCGTGCACACACGCCTCTTGTTTCATCTACACATGGCCCTTAATTGCAGTGTTCTGGCTTAAAGACAATTCTTTTGCTTGCTTATACCAGGATGCAGTTGTATGCACAAAGGATAAGAAGGCAAATTTCTCAAGAATACACAAAACGGTAGATGCATCTACATGTTCATTAATACATTTAGGTAATGTGCATTAAATTTGGTACCTCCATTGTGAGGGACTAGAAGAAGGCACATTAGCTTATTTTAATGTGCATTAGCTAAAGATCTCTGGGCATTTTTTCATGTGCTGTGGGATACAGCACCAGATGCTTTAATTAGCAAGCCATGCTAATTAAAAGCACCCACATGTCACACATATCAGTGCCCTGCACTGAAAAAATGTCAGCAGGGTGCTTTGAAATAAAGCTCATTGAACATGTTTTATTTCAAATCACCCCACCGCCATTTTTTCACGGTGAGACCTTACTGAGGTTTTTTAAAAGTATGGTTCAGAACATCTAATCAGTCAAGAAGATGTGAGGAAAGGGGAGATATAACCTTAATTAATTAGGTCATTTTGCTATCAAAGAAATTATATGGAATTTTTGTAGTATTTGGAGAGTCCCCCAGAACACACTATGCTTGAATTTTTGTAAGTAACATAAGCATATGTAGTGTTAATATACTCGGTTCTGATGGACAAAGCTAGCTTGCATGCCAAAATCAGCAATCTCCAACATCTTCCTTACAGGAATAGGACTGGGTTCTGTGGTCTGCTGGGAATAATTGTGCTAGTTGCTGTTTTGGGGGTTTGGAAAGAGATATTTCCCTCATATTTGCTCCAAGATACTGTTATGTCAGAAGGGAAGGTTCAAGTTGTCACAGTTTAGGAAATGGAAGGTCTTCAGTGTAGGTATTTGCTCCATAGGGTCCAATTTCATAATAATCTTGAGGTGGCAGTGGACTTGGGGGAAAATATCCCGTAAAAGCCTGAAGAATGAAGGAAGAGCTCCTGATGGCTTGTACAGCTAGGAGACAGCCTTTTTTCTTCAGCTCCCTGCTGTTCAGCTAGAGGGAAAGCAATGGGATCCTGGTTTGAAGGGCTATTGAGTTAATTTCCACCCTTAGAAGTAAAAATGAGCAAGGAAAAAAGCATGGTTTCAATAAATCAGTTACTGCAGAATATTGCTGCACGTGTAGCCTTGGTAAAGTGTCAAAGTGTTAAGCGGATTATGTCACTTCCCTTGTATCTTGTCTTTATTTTCTTCATGTCTTGGACAAAACTGCATGGATCCTCTATTAACTGGGTAGCTACAGTGTTGCAGAATGTTATACTGGAGAGTACATATATTATGAGCTTTCTGAGGTGTACTGATTTTGTTAATGATGTGAAGTAACATATGTTACAAAAATAGGGTTTTTGATACTGGTTATAAAGAATGGTGTGTTCACTTCAGTTATGTAAGTGAACTATACCAGCTTTTGAAACAGACAACATAGTGGGGCCAAAACAAGCAGAAAAAAGTACTTTCTTTTTCTTTATTCTTTTTTAAGGTCTGAATTTATCCCACTTCATCCCTAATTTAATTCTATCAAAGTCAGTGGAGTTGCACCAGGTCTCAATTTGGCCTTTTGGCCTATGGCATTTGTAGAATGGCAATAAGGGTAGTTTAGATTTTAGCTGTATCCTGGAATCCTATTTTCTATTTCTTTTTCCCTGTATATCTAACCCTTTAAGTGCCCCCATGTGAAGCATGAGCTGGTGGTCTTTTCACTCGTCCAGACATGTCTCCACTCTGGAGGCTTGAAGAGGTCCAATCCTGCACACCCTGGAAGTTTCTGGACAGAATTGGGCCCCTCAAGCCCTTTAAGCACTTGCTGCCCTTGGGATATCCAGGGACCTGTCTAACTAAGTATGGAAAGTAGGTTTCCCTGCTTACCCAGATGCACACTGGGTAAGCACACCCACTTACCTAGATGTATCCCTGGATATCCTGTGGGTGTATCCCAGTAAGCAGGAAATCTGTGTCTTTCCCTCCTTCCCCAGACACATCCCTGAGGAACATTAAGTACATCTGAATAAGTGTGGAAAGCTGGGCAGGTGCTCCAAGGGCTTGCAGGGCCCAATTCTGCCCAGGAATTCCCAGACTGTGCAGGATCCAACCCCTCAGGCCCCTGGAGCAGACAACCAGAGTTCAGGCAGCTCCAGGATGCCCATGCCCATGCCCTCCCACCCATAATCAAATATACGTCTGCCATAAATACAGTAGCACATATTATTACTACCTTCTGCCATGGCCACAGATTTGGGCATTTGTGCATGACAAAAGGTAGGGTTGTCTGTCTGCTTTCACTTTGTGTCACCATCCCCTTTTTCCCTCTTGACCAGGCAAAGCCCCCATCCTCTACCTTTGCAGAGACTTATTAGTAGGAATGAGACATAAGATGTAGTGGAGAAATTTGAAAAAGGAATCGTACACACACCACAGACAAACACACTCAGTGTTATACTATACTGGAACTTGAATACTATAAAATAATCAGGGGGAGTAAGCATGGCAAAATCTGGCCAAATACACAAATGGTATAAAACAACTGGATAAAGTGAGTAGGGAGGAGGATGACAATGATACACATACATGATTGTGTAGACTAGCTACATGAAGTCTGTGGGTTTCAAGTTATTCTTTAAATAAGAGATATAAATTATATCAGGAATCACTTTTAATCCCTGTTATCAGCTGGCTATTTACTCGAGGCATCACAGTACTCCAAAGAGTTAAACAGCCCCCAAACTAATAAAGTCAGTCAGAATCACCCAGGGAGCATAATATTATTCTTCCTTGTAAATAGTGCTCTAGTTCCTCAGGTTAGAAGTCAGGTGACTCTCATTAAGTCAATCATCATCAACCTGGCTTGACCAGCAAGTAGAGAGGAGAAGGCAATCTACCGTTATGTAGGCATCGAGTCTAGACTGTGCTATTATGCTCAACACCCTGTAGCTCAAAACATAACTACTTAGATTGCTCAGATAATAACTGTGGCCAGCCAGCCATTTTCAGTGACTGTAGCTGCTGGCTTCTGAAGGCAGATAAATATATTAAATCTCTATTATAGCATTCCATCATGAGGCACACTCAGCTGCAGCGCCCTATCTTTTATCGGTAACAGCTGTGAGGATATACATGAATGCTAACCTACTCTTGGCATGGGGTAGTATTGTCATTTTATTATTTGTGACTTGACCATAGCAATATATAATTCATATCTTTACCTGCCCTGAAAGTGGGAACAACAACAATAATGGTAATCAGCATAATTCAAATGAGTAGTATTTGCAGCTAGTCTTAGGGGGGGCACACATATGCAGTCAGTCTTTAACCCCCTGAGTGCCAAATACTATGTGGCTTGAGGGGTTATCCCATTTTACTGAAACATCATTCATTTCAATGGATCAAAGTAGCCCTGCTGTGTGTAGCTATATACTATGTACCAGTTTTAATCAACATGGCTTAGCGAAAAGCACTTGTGCCTCTGTACTTGAAGGCTGTCACTTTAAGTTCTACACCTGAATTTGGGATTCTGCCTGATGCTGATGTGACATTGTAATACAAGGTGTCAGGTGGAGGTAAGGGAGTACCCTTTTGTCAAAGGGGTAGTCTGCTTTGGATGAAACACTTCTAATAGCTGCCCAAGTGACAGTTGTTAAAGATTTTAACCTTTTTACCATGGCCATTCAGAACAAGAAAAACATGAAAATTAGTCTCAAATCTTTCTAGAATCTACCTGATTTAAGGCTTAATTGTGCCATTTGGGCATAGATCATAATGCAAGGCAGTGAAGAATGTGAAGAACAGAGCTCCCGGAACACAGAGATAGTGTCCTTGTTGCTACATCTCATTCAAGGATGCTACTTACTTTCTTCTATACAACTGTTTATCTGGCTGGTAGAGTAGAAGCCAGATTATGAACCTGCCTCTTCCCTGTCCCAATTAGGTCACTCTGTAAACTCGAAGGAATAGGAAGGAGAATTGGGACTGTGAGTATATCTGGCCCTTATTTGGAGCCCATAAAAAGGAATGGAGAACTGAGAATTTCTGAGTCCTTTCCTGATACTGTACCTTTAAAAAGATAAAGGAGATATTAACGTTTGGCATGAAGACTCTGCCCCCTAGGAAAACCCATATTTAAGAATTAGGAAAAATAGGTTTTCATGTCCAAGGAGTAAATCTGAAGGAACTCCACTGAAGTCAATCTAATTACTCCAGGTTTTCACAAGGTGTAAGGCCCTAGTTTGGTAAATCAAATATGTTGTTAACATTAAGTACAAGCATATTCCACTGGAGTCAGTGATATGACTTAAACACGTAGATCGTGTCCAGATGAGCAGGGCCATGCAGTATGTGGTGCCACAGATATGTCACATACCACACGTTCTGTTGTTCTGCACGCTGCAAGGGAGCAGCGCAGGGGTCAAAAAAAGGATATCCAGGGGTCAAAAAAAGTGGCAGAGAATAAAGTGGAGCAGTGCATGCATGGGCAGCATGTGCTACCCAAAAGCAGAGCCAGGCCACCCAGAGCCATACCGAGGCTGCCAGCCAGGCTTTGGGCAGCAAAATCACCACTGCTGCAGCCCTGTGAGGCCACCAGGACCCCAGGTAAGGCTGCTGGAGCCAGTCCAGTGCTGGCCCCAGCCTCCCCTACCCCACCTGGGGCAACTTGCTGCATGCCAGAGTGTGCGTGGCATGGTGGCACAGGGTGTGCCACTGGTAGTTGTCCCCAGGGAACCAAACATCCACACCATGTGTGGACACAGCCTTAAGGGTAAGTATGGGCTTATATGTCTTGCAGAAGCAAAGCATTAGTGATATCAGAATCCTGCTGTCAGTCTGAGCGGCCAAGCCACATTACTACCTGCTCGTTTTCCTGCCTAAGTACAACCAGTACCTTGGCCTACAGTCCTGGATGATGTTTTTGTAACAGTCCTCTGTACCTACAAAAAGCCCCACTGAAAGCCATCTGCCCTTGTGGGCTACATCCAGACAAGCAGGGTAGTGCCATTTGTGGTGCCCCAAACCTCTTTGTGGAACCACAAACTGCACATAGGGAAAGTTAAAATTCCCTGCACTGCAGGTGAGCAGTGCAGGGGCAAAATTTGCTACTGGGAAATCCTGGTAGCAAAAAATAGCTCCAGGGAAAAATGCAGCACAACACCTGCAACAGGAGCATGCGCTGGTAGACATGGAGGCTTGGTCTGCTAGGGAGACACTCTGGCTGCTGGCCAGAGCATCTCCACTCCTTCAGTTGTGCCCTGGCTCCTCCAGCTCACTGGGCAAAGGCAGTTTGCCCAAAGTGGGACAATTTGTACCTCAACAAAGCATGTGTTCAGGGGTGTGTGCTGCAGCAAAAAGTAGAGGCACAAATTTGTGCCGCTACTATTTTTGCCGTTGTAAGCACATGCCCCTGCACATCTGGACCTGGCTCATGGAATTCATTCAGGATTGAGATCTAAATCATTAATACCTGACTGTTTTTGGGATAATCAGCTTTATTCTAGTCTTTGATTTTCACAAAATAGTTATATAAATGCTGGGGTTGTGTTTTTTTGCCCAAAGGCTCTGAAGGAGTTAGCAACTGAGTAACTTAAAAGCAGTAAAAGTAAATGGCTGTTTTATATGAAATTTCAGTAAAGTGATCTATATTTAAAGAAATTAGGTTTGTTTCCTACACCACTGTGCATGTAGCGTCACGTTTTTTCTGTTTAGCCAAATATATATATTTGTATTTTCTATATAAATATAGTATATATTAAATATATTGTATTTTATAGAATGTGCGTGTGTGTATATACACACATACTTTTGAATATGTATATGTATATACATATATATGTATGTATGTATAATGGTGATGTAACCATGATGATCTAGAAATTATGCAAGGCAAGAATTTCTTTGGTTGATATGTTTTATTGGACTAACTGTGTAGTTGGGATAAAGTTAGACAAGCTTCTGAATGCAAGACATTCTTCTTCAGGTCTCTGACCACAGGAAAGCAAAGAATGTCTTGCTTTCAAAAGATTGTCTTACTTTATCCCATCTACATAGTTAGAGCAATCAAAGATATCACCCTAACAAATTCTTGTCTCTCGCATATACATATATATAATTCTACAAACTCCCTACAGTCCAAGCATATATAAGAATATTTATTTGCCTTCATCCTAAGTGTGTATGATGCAACCTTTGCAAAGTGTATTTGAAAACACCACATAATAAATTAATTCCAGCTAATTGAACAACATTCCTGTTACAAAATATTGTATAAGCAGCTTCGTTTTCAACTAGGGTCATTTATTTGACTATTGATTTACACAGATGGAAAGGAAGCAGGTAAATTAGTCTTTGTAAATTCCCTCCAATAATCCACTATGAGAAGCTAATAGGGGAAAAGACAATGAACTGTTTTCTTATGGAGAAATCTTATACTCCTTACTCAGAAATTGGTCCCAAGATTTTTCCCCAAAAGTAAAAAAAAGGGAAAAGAAAAAAATAGGTGAGGGATTTTTTATAATTAGAGATACTACATATGAAGCCTCAAATTATTTTATATTTTTTTTAATTTAAAAAAAGTTTAATACTGAGAAAGTATAGTGATGGGTATTTTAAATATGTTGGTAGGCACCTAGACAAATACAAGATTAGGATGGAATAGCTCAAGCCATTGCTAGAGGATTTATTAGTACTGGTAAAACCAATGTTCCTAATATGAAGCCAACAGAAGCAGGCAGCATGTGGGCACAGCTTGACCTTCCAGATCAGGCAGATTAAGAACATAGTATTTTCTCCCCAGTTAATGCTGAGACTATGGTTAATTACTTAGCAGACTTTAAATCCCACAACTGACTTTCTGTCATTTTGACACAGAACAGGGGAATGATATGTCCAGTGTGCAAAAACTGGCAGGAAGCTATCTGAAGAGCTCTCCAGCTGGGGTGTAATCAGGAGAAGCACTTGTATTTCAGACAGGCAGGTTTTCCAACCAGGCCATGCTTGCAATCGGTTAAGCAGAGAAGTTAGGTTTTGATATTAAGCATGCTAGTTGATGCACACAAGTATGGCCCAGGAGCAGCACCCTGGACTAAGAGTTTGTGAACTACATGTGAAAGGTGAGATTCTGGAACCTTAAAAACAGCCGTTTTCAAACATGCCAAGCACTCACCTAAGCTCCAATTTGCTTTAATGGGTGCTCACAACTTTTGAAAATCAAGGCCACGAAATATAAACTTAGGTAGAGAACAAGTTCCTGAAGTGCTGAATTTTCTATTCAGAAGTGGAGCATGAATGTCACAGCATAAAAAAAATATGGATTGTGCAATGTGGCTGCTTTAACATTGCTATTGGAATCTTCAACTTCTGCCTTTCCTCACTTTTCTTACAATTGTAACTGTGCAGTATCTACATGGCATTAACACTGACTTCTGAACTTAATTAACAGTAACTGCATGTTATGCTCCCCCCAAAAAGCTAATTATAAAGTACAAGCATTCTTCCATATTGTACAAAACTTTGCAATATCACAACGGTGACAGGATTTTTTTGTATAAATTTGTTTTACATATTAAAAGCCTCTAAACATGAAAATCCAAAGTAAAGCAATATGGGAAACAAAAATAGGGTGATACCTAGGTTAAAAGACTACAACAGTCCTACAACAGTGTAGGAATCAATTCAGGCCAGCTGGCCCACATTTGGCCTGGGTGGGTGAAGGCACTGATGGCACTGTGTCATTGATATGACCAATCCTGGACTACAAGGTAGCTTTTCCAGGACCTGCTGAATCACAACCTTACACGGGAATACAGATGTTGTCAGAAACAGCATGCTTTATCATGTAACAACTCTTAATATTTCAGAGCAATCTTTCTTTCTGTCTACAAGGTCTGTTTTACATAGTTGACATGATTGGTCCCAAATCTTAAATTCCAATTGCTTACTTTGCAATCAGGAATGTTGTTCATGGCAGTAAATAGACCTTTATATAAATAAGGACTGTAGAACTGGGCCACTAGCTCCTTGAGAAGTTGTATTTTATCATCATCATCATTCTACGCCGGTATAATCTGAGTGTTCTAGGAAGTTTAATTAGTCTTTTTACAATTAAAAAGGGCGTATAAAAACAATAAGCACTCTGGATGACAGTTATATTATTTTAGGGCAGTCATTTACTGACTTCATAATGATGATGATGATGATCTTGTGAACCCCAAAAAATCACACAGTCATTTAACATTCCTCTCAACATCAGCATTTACCTAGAGACTTCATTATAGCCGAGTCTACATGTTACCGTATGGTAACTTTGCTACAGTGCCATACTTTAGTGCTTCCTTTTGGAAGTACCAAAGCATGGTGCAGTAACCATCTATACTGTGCCATATGCACGGTGCATGGTTAGATTTTACCGCTACGTCAGCATAGCATCCCACTAAAACAGGCGAGTGCACTGCTACAGTGACGTAGCTGCTGATCACATGTAGACCCAAGTGATTGCTATGTCACCATAGCATGCTGTATGGCAACGTAGTGCATCGTTCCAATGCCATAAAGTGCTGTGTAGACACACCCTATAAGTTGTAAAGCCCCAGCTTCTAGGATTCTGTGAACATAGGAGAATCCTAGTTTTCTACAGAGACTAACTTGAAAATATGGTTCAATTACACCCTAAATATGTCAAAGAAAAAAATTACATTAGAAGAATATAAAAGTCAAGGTTTTTAAACATCTCACGATTTGGAGAGTCTGGCCCCTCATTTTGAATGTTTGAGGTTAGGAGTGCTACAGCACTTAGTACTTACACCCCCTGCCTATCACAATACTTTCAAGAAGTGAAAACTAATTTTAAAACATGTGTCATTTTTTTGGTTGTTTTGGGGGGTTGTTTTGGTTTTTGTGTGTTTGTTTTTGTTACTTACAACTTTACTGATGGCACTGCCTTCTCTAGAAATCAAAGTAACTTTCTATAGAAAAAAACAATGTTGCTTGGCTGTCTCCGTTAAGTCACTTTTATCCCCAAGAAGGTCTGGAAGGTAGAAAGGGTAATATTTAAAACTATATCAAGAAAGAATGGAGAACCTTAACTAGGAAATGCTGGTTCCAATTAAAAACTGTACGACTAGAAAAGGGATGGAAATGGTTTTTTCTACCCCATGAAACATGATATTCTAAAAATATTTCCATTATACATCAAAATGGAACAGGACTTCTGAGGCTTGTGGGCGAGGGGTGAAGTAGAGAGAGAGAGAGAGAGAGAGAGAGAGAGCTATCTATAAGACTTATCTGGACTGGGCGCTTGGGAACAGAATATCTGAATCAGTAAGCGGGACTTTTAACCTGGGTTTTCCACATCACATTTAAGTGCCTGAACTACCAATGTTATTGCCTATTCTGAGACAGATGGAACAGTTTTCCAAATCTCTCCTTTTAGAGATGTTTTACTTTTTTATAATTAAATATTTATTGAATCAGAAAAACAGAGAAGTATCCTAGTGGTTAGAATACTCATCTAGAATGTGGAAGGCCTAGGTTCAAATTCAGATCCTAAACTGGACAGTGAATGGACTTGAACTTGGGTGTTCCACATGAGTACATTACTCCCTGGATGAGAGAGTGTTTCATTCTTTATAAAAAATGTAATGGTTCCAGAAAATGGGAGAGCTACATCTCTGAATGTGGAGGTCAGGGCATTCTCCTGGTTTGTGGGAGCCCTGGTTTAAACCCCTGAGCAACTCAGGAAGACAAGAGGCTTTAAGCCTAATTGTTCATATTTGAGAGTCATCCCTTGACTCTGTTGCTACGGGCTACTTTGCATAGACATTCTGGACAAAAGCAGAATTGAAATAGGAAGAGGCATGACAGGGCAGCTCTACACCCTCCGTTGCATGGACAACCATCAGCTGTGGTGGTGGATAATTTTGAATACCTCCCCCTCAGTTATGCTACTAACTTGTATGTTTGCACAAAAATATGTTTCAATGACTGGGCATTTTTAAATTTACGTTTTTGCTAAAAAAATTCCTAATGAATTCTGGTTAGCTAGGTAAAAGTAATTCCTACCTATGGTTAGGTAGATAACAGGAAAAAAATAATTTATTGTACTTGATTAATCTATCTTGGCAATATGAGCTCACAAATGAAAAAGGGAGTATACAAAATCTCTTTCATAAAATACATTATTTTCCTAGCATGCCATTTGGAGGCTAGACATATGCAGCATGGAAATGAAAAAAAAAACATAATCTTACTACTTAATCAAGAGAAGTGCTCATCCAAGCACATCAGATTGTAATGATAGTGCACTTTGAGGCCAGTCATGGAAATGTCCAGATCACATTAATGTCAAAGTCAATAGTATAACCATAGATATACCTAAACATAATAGAACAAAACAAGCCAATAGAATTATAGAAGTGAATAAGCACATGAGGCATAATATGCTCATATCATATTACACATGCCTTCTTAAACTAAATTATAACATAAAAATTGGATAAACTATAAAATGTCCTTATACTTAGTCCATTCCCTCAGTTAGAAACTCCTCTTAATTGCTAGTGCAAATGTTCTGAGTGGTGATGGATGGAAGCATCTAGCTACTGTGGCTGATCAGCTGAACTAGTGTCTCAGAAAAGACACACATCTTTTTGATCATGAGGTGACCCAGGTCTTTCCCTGGGCATCTATGAATTGAACTTCAGAGCAGCTGAATTGAGCCACAAGCCCCAGAAAGGAATTGCATCCAGTGACCAACCAAATTCAGGTGGCAGGTCTAGACCAACCAAGCAGCAGCTATACCAGGGTGCCCAGGCAAGAAAAAATAGAATCCAGCCCTCAAAAAGCTGTTAGCACATGTGAGCATCAGTGACTGTGGCAAAGTGTTATTCTGCTGTGTCCACCAGGCTGGACAGGGCCTATTAAAAGTATTAACTGGATCAGAGTATTAACCTCTATCTTTAGGTATGGGACTATAGTCCAATTGTAAGAAAATCTGTATGGGCTAAGCACTCACCTTGGTATTTGTCCTCTTGCTGAAAGGAGTGTCTAGGAAGCCTGTGATTGCTTCCTGCAGTTCCAAAGAAGTTAGTGATGGTCAAGTGGCAAAAGTGAGTAAGTTGAATAAGTTGAGACACATGAGCAGCCCTGGGAAGAGCTGCCACCTGACACTGACAATAGGGTTTCTGGGTCTAGCACTGCAAGCTCTCTTATGTTTTCCATACAAACAGGGCAGCCATATACTTTGAGAATAAATTACATTTATGGAGGCTTAAGGGAAAATAATAAAACAAAAAGTCACAAAAATAAGGTCTCCATGAAGGGAGTTGAAGGAGGCTTTAGCAGCTTATAGATCACGGAGGGGTGATTTACTCCTACTACTTCCTAGAGTTTAGAACACTCAACTTGGTGGAGGAATGATGTGATGCTAGTCCCTATGCCAAGAACTGTTTTTGTATTCTACCTTAAAATTATTGGATGAAACACAGGAAGTCTTTGGTATACCGTTTTCCCATAGGCTGCAGTCATGCCCACACTTATCTACTCTCTGACCCATGAGTCATCAACTTTTATATTTAAAAAAAACAGTTTCAACAAGAGTGATTGAAAACTCTCTTCCTCCCACCTTGAATAATCTATAACCCAGTGGTATGCCAAAGCTTTCAGGAAGCCAAGAGATGTAATGAACCTTAATTTAGCTAATGGATCTGAGATACTCACCAGTTTCCCTGGTGCAGTCCAATGCTGTGATCTTTTCCAGTGAAAAGGCCATGTTGTGATGAGTCACAATGGTACAAGCAGTCCTTGCATCTAGTTTGCATCAGCCACCGTGACTTCAAAAGTGGGTGGGGCAGGTGGGCAAGAAACATGCTGATTATGGGGTTTTACCTAGCACAGTCACTCTCAACCTTTTTGGACTCAAGCACCTCTCACTGGACTCAAGAAACTCCTCCACAGCTTTTGTGAATTGAATGTCACCAAGTTCAAAAACTAATTTATATATTACACTGCTTATCTCCTTAAACAGGGACTAGGGAATTCTCTAGGCAGGGACTAGCCTAAGCCTGGCTTATCTGCTTATCTTCTTACCCCTCATGGCACCATTCAGTGTATATGGCAGCACCCCAGGATGCCATGGCACCCTGGGTGAGAATCACTGCCCTAAAGCATCTCTATTGTCATTACTCCTATGTAGCTCTAGTTGCAGTGTAAAGATTCCCTCCCTTTTTGGAAGACCAGAGAAGAACAGTAATGTACATCTCATCTACCCACATGTAAGAGTGAAATTCAGTTTGGTTCATCTATTCTACAGCAGAGGGCTGCAGTCTGTACTCATTTCTATCCTAGTGGAGGTGAAATGGCTTTTACATTCAACTAGTCAGTAGACATGGAAAAGTTGTTAATATGTGTATTACAGGATCCTGATTTCTCTGGGTGCTGTGCAAACACAGTACAAGGTAGTTCAATCCCCCAAAGAGCTTACAGTCTATAAAACACAAGACAACAGGTATGTCCTGATTATGTAAGGACAAAGAAACAATAAGAGAAAACTAGTCAACACAGTGGTCAGCAGTCTCAACACACTGACTCCCTGTCTATTGCCTAGTTCTGGAAATGCATTCTTGATTATGTTAGGGTAAAATCTGCTTAACTTTCTGAAGCATGAGAAACAGAAGAGTGAATACAGTGAATGATCTTTGTTTCAGAGTTCACTAAATAGAATATAATTATCTTCCCACCAGTCAGATTTTGGTGATCTTTATAGCATATATATTGTTTACTTGGTACCAGAAATCATCTTGTTAACACAAACTTTGTTCCACAAGGACATTATGATTAAAGTAGCATATTTAATGTAGAATTTTCATAATGATAATGCAATAGTCCATCCTGTGTTTTTGAATTAACAGTAACATAAGGAAGATGCAGCTCTCTTCACAGTGATTCAGTTTTTCCATTCATTTGCATTGCTATAGATCATCATCATGATTTATGCAGCTTGTATATCAGCATTTACTTGTGAAGCAGTGACAGTGTGGTTGGCACTGCAGAAGACAAAAAAGAACACATGGTCCCTGGCTTGAGAGTGATACTACAGAGTACTTCCCTTTAATGCTGATTAACAGACATGGTAGCCAAAGCCATAATATATAATATGGCAAGAGGTGTTCACTGTACGAGGGAGGAGAGTGTTGCATGCAATACATAAAAGGATCAAGGTTACAGGATCACAAGCAAGCCTGAATACAATAGTTTTGGAGACCTAAAGTAAGTAAATTTGACAGAACCAACAAATAACAGTTCAGATTGTACTGCTAATTAGCTGAGCTAGTTCATATTTAGACAATGCTGCAAGATAAAAAATAAGATTGTTTCTGTGCAGATGGGGTGGTGAGTGTAAGCGTGTATTTGTGTGTATGTAAGCACCTGGAAAACTTCCTAAGTGCCCATTACCAGCTGCAAGGAGACAGGTGCATGGCATACAGTCACTCAGTCTGTCGCTGTTGTGTTATTTTTTTCTATCTTGAGATCTTTATGAAATTCAACAAGATTTAGAAATCCTTCATGCTAAGTAGTAGGAATTGCACATTATTTAGCTCTTCTGTCCCAGTGCTCTCTGCATCAATGAGTTCAGAATCACCCCAACATCCTAGCCTCCCCAATACTGACTTTTATCTCCTGACTTGCCATTACTTCACAACCCTTTTTTGATTATACAAATAGGCACCTTTCAAAATGCTCTTCTCTCTCTCTCTTTTTACATAAAGTTTGAATTTCTGGTTAAAAAAGAAAACTGTCAGTAGCAGTTGGGATACTTTATAATCCTTGATTTCATGAGCATAATCCTGTTGTTGGTTCAAGATTTTTTTTTAATTAAAAAAGGAGTGAATAAACTCCCAACCACTTAGAATAATATTGCAAAGATATATGTTTGCAAGTAGTAGTTTAAACATATTATACATGAAGGAAACATAACAAATGGTGAGCTGAATGGTCCCCTGTTGCTAATGAAGATGGTAAGACACACTACATAACTATAATTTATTTCAAGAATTTTGAAAAATGATATTCATCTCTCATTTAATGTAAATATGAGTCCTTACACATTAACATGTAAACTACTTAGCTCTCTACATGCTAAAACAATGGATAAGAGCACATCTTATCCAACTTATTTCCAGGCTCACATAAATAGACATGTTCTCACATAACATTTGAATAATCTGCATCTACCTTGCCAAAAAAGTCTGGAAAAAAGAACTGGTGTATTATGTAAAACAATGGACTTTTACATTGTGGGTTGCAACAGGCTGTAGGACAGTCATGGAGTATTTTTCCCTTTTTTGTTTTTTTTGTTTTTTGTGTAACAAACTTCAGATCTTTACATCTTGGCTTTGTACCTAGATATCATCATGGCTGTAACATTTAAAATGCAAGGTGAAGGGGCAATAGGCACCCTTGGTTATCACTGCAACTTTCTATTACAAGTCTGATTTTGAGTAGATATTTGAAAATATATCCTATCCTCCCCCCATAATCATGTTATTCAAATAGGTTGGCCCCTTCCAGTGCATATTCTGCAAAATAGAAAGCTAAAATAAATGTTTGAACATGAAAGGCGGAGGAAAACTGTTAATTTTCACAAATGGAGCTAAAGTAATTCCTATGGAATTACACCATGGGATGAATTTGACCCTCTGACTTCAAAGATCTACTTCACATTTGACCTGCTGATGCCTCTCATTATTGAAAGCCACAGATGGCCATGCTGATCCAACTAGGTCATGTTAAAAAGCAGTATTTGAACCTTGACAATTCCCATTCAAATTCCCTGCTTGTCTAGATAGGCACATTCCAAAGCCCAGCAAGCTCTTAGCATTAACCCTTGGTATGAAGAGTTCTGTGGCTCCAAAGATATTTTTTTTCACTAGAAATTATGTCACAAAATCCTGAACTTTGGCATCAAAGGGGTTAGCAAAGTATAAATGGTTATATTCACCTATTGAACATATGACCTTCATTTCAGGGCTGGAGTAATACTTTTAAAGAGCTTTTCAACAGAGTTGTTCTCTCACCGACAGAAATATCATAGATGAAGCTTTTAGCTTTAGTCAGGAAAAGAGCAAAACATACATGCAATGAAATATAACTCCAAGTGCTCTATATGTATGGCTCCAGTTGAAGGTAAAAATCCTTATAAAATTGTCACCCAAAGAAAATCACCACCTATATAATTGTTCAGAGAATCCAGAAAGTATAGCAAATGCAAAATCAACCTGGTGATGAATCACAAAATCATAGAATCAGAGAAAATGAGGGTTGAAGGGACCTCAGGAAGTTATCTAGTCTAACCCCCTGCTCAAAGCAGGACCATCCATAATGGGCGTGTGTAGACGAAACAGGGGCCCTACATTGAAGCGGTGGGTTTTTAAACCCATCTTGGGCAGCACTGGGGGGCGCCGCAGCTGCGGAGAGAAGAACCAGACCCCCACACAGCTCAGGCGGGCAGACAGGCTCCAGGGGGTTGGGGGGAATCAGGCTCACTGCTTTTCTTGGGTGGAGCTTGATTTCCTGGGCTGCCGCCAGGCTACCAACAAAGCTTCCTGCAGAGCCCCTGAGCTGCGTGGAGCCCAGTGCTTCACTCCATGGCTGTAGGGACAGCAAACTAAAACTCCTCAAAGGAGTTTTAGTTTGCTGCACCCCATGTCATTTAAGGTGCATTAGGCCACCAAATTTCCTACTGCAGCTGGAATGAATGTGCAATACACTGCCAAGGCATGCAAACACCAACACCATTAAAGCAGTGCAAAAGCATTTAGCCCGCTTTAAAGTGTCATGCACATATGCCCCTTGTTTCGTATAAACACAGCCAATGATATCATCTCACCCCACGCTTTGCCTAGCTGGGTTTTAAAATCTCCAAGGATGGAGATTCCATAGCCTCTATGGATAGTCTGTTCCAGTGCTTTACTACCCTCTGGCCATGTCTACAAGAGACGCTACTGCACAGTAGCACCATGTGGCACGAAGCGCAATGCAATGCTAATGTGCAGTAGTAACAAGCTACTGTACAGTCAGCATCACCTAAAAGCCGTTCAGTGATGCTATACAGTAACTCCGGTTATTGCACAGTCATTTCGTACTTGTTTATACAAGCATGAAATGACTGCTCAGTTATGACTGCACAGTCAGCATCCCGTATAAATGCAGCCTCTGAGTGAGAAAGTTTTTCCTAATACCTAACCAAAACTTTCCTTGCTGCAACTTGAAACCATTGCTCTTTGTTTTGTCATCTGCTACCACTGAGAACTGTCTAGTTCCATCCTCTTTGTAACCACCTTTCAGATAGTTGAAGACTGTTATTAAATCCCCTCTGGGCATGCCTACATGAGATATTTACTGGCCTATTAGGGCACATGAAACTAATAAACTCTGTAGCAGACTGTATTTACAAGTGCTACCCTACTGTGGAGTTTTTTCATGCACAGCAGTGCACATGTAGATAATGACCAGCTGGTTGGGCATGAGGGTGCTTCAGCTCCAGGACTGAGAGCCAACTAAAGCACCCTCACTGCCCCACACTAAAGCACCCTCACTGCCCCAACCAGTCCCCTCTGCAGCACATTGAGCCCAGTTGGAACAGCCCCAGACTGGCAGGCTGACCCCCTAGGCTCCCTGCAGCTGGGGCTGCTGCGACCTGGCTCAATATGCTGTGCTTCAGGCACACATACAGATGCATACCCAGGAGCAATAAACTGCAGAGCAATCTGCAGCTTATTGCTGCCCCCTAGGCCACATCCAGACAAGCATGGCCATGCAGTATGTGGCACTGCAGACCCATCTGCAGTGCCACACACTGCACATTCAGGTGCTCTCTGCGCTACTACCTTACAACGTGGGGTATTTTTTGACCTGTGCAGAAAAAAGCAGAGTGACACATGTGATGCCAGTGCGCACCACCCAAAACCAGAGCCTGGCCACCCAGAGCCATGCTCCAGCTGCCAGCGAGACTCCCAGCTGCAGAAGCGCTGCGAATGCAACTTCCACAGTCTGCAGAACCCCTGGTAAGGCTTCTGGGGCCAGCACAGTTGCTGGTCCCAGCCTCTCCTACCCCACCCAGGGTAACCTACTGCATGGCACAGGCATTCCCCGGGGCACAAGTAGCAGTGGCACAAGGTGTGCCGCTGCTACTTGTCCCCAGGGAACCAAACATCTATGCTCACCTTGACATGACCCTAATGACACATGTAGATGCGTTCTCTTAATCTTCTCTTCTCCAGACTAAATAAAACCAGTTCTCTCAGCCTCGCCTCATACATCATATGCCCCAGTCCCTTAACTATCTGAGTAGCCTTTAAAATGCTAAAGTGCAAAAATAATGGTTTTGAATTTTCTTCAATAATGTTATTCAAGAGGACAAGCTTAAAGAAAATATTATTCAAATCTTTACCTTGTAGCTGGCCTCTGAACAGAATATTTTTGTTCCTTTGTCTCTGCCTTACTAGCCTGAATTATCAACAGTAACAGGAACCCATGACATTGAACATATAGTGAGACATACATTTATTTCTCTCTTCAAAGAGGGGTGGGAGCTATACAGGTTACATGCCCAGCTTTCATTGACTTAATCCATTTAGTCTTTGAAAATTATCCTTGTGATTGCTGTAGATCTTGGGCATTTAAACCCTAAGTTGGGCCCTCCTGTTTCAGAAGTTAAGAAAGAATGGTAAATGGAATGGAGTTGAAGTGGAGTAGAAGTTAACCATGAATTCTAAAAAAACATTGCTTCATGAACGCCAAGTCACTTCTGCTTTGTAAGGGGAAGCTGTAATGGGAGAATTCACAGCTAGGCATTTCCTGTCCCTGTTTTTCCCTATTAACTTCTAAATAAGGAAGTGGTTCACAAGAAGCTTGGTACTTATAGTATGAAACTTTTGCAGGCTTTTTTCCTATTTTTGATAGGTGATCTACAGGAATTGTCACAAGCAGTGTGAACACAATGCATTGTTATTCAACAGTCCAGGTGCTTTTGCCTGGATTGTGGGGATAAATATAAATGAATCCTTGTGGAGATATGGCAAGGTGATGTTTCAAAACTAGTACTCAGCATTCTGCTCAGATATCCCATGGTGCTTTGTTCCACTTCTGTACTGTCCAGTTTCTCTCTCTTTCATGTTGTACATTATGCAATACCTACCAGAATGCACTAGAATTCAGAGGCTTGGGACAAAATATTCACTTTTCATATTTTCTCTTGTTTCGTTCCATCACTTTTGTGTGAGCCAGTGCCAGTTCCAAAGCACAGTCAGGCAGGAAGGAGGAAACATGGGGGAACTCTATGAGTCTTGTGGGGATTGATATAAATATGCTGCTCCAAGTGTATCTAAAGTCATGCACTTATTTCAACACCATAGAAAGTAGAGCACCAGAGATGAAAGAGACTTAAATTAAGCAGGTACTTCTTTAGATCTTTTCTCAGAGCAGTTTCACTCAGGAAAGCACCACTTTGAGGCTCAGTCAAACAGCACTGCTCACTCATATGGCATGGTGAGACACATCTGGCGTGAACAGCGGTGGCTGCAAAACTGCAGGATGTCAAAAGCCACTTTCCTACCTATGCAAAGTGCATTCTGCAGCTGCAGTAGTAGAACACCTGCAGTGTGAACACTATTCAAAACCAGCAGATGCATATGGACTTTACCGTCACAGACCCATCCATGGAGTACCCCAGAGCCCTGCATTTCTCTCTGCTGCCTAGGCTGCTTGTCACAAAGGTTTGCCCTAGGATAACTTCTTATTCCCACAAAACTCAGGTCCACAGCCCTTTACAGGCCCTCAAAGCTACAGCAGGGGGAACTCTGCCAGCTAGAGGTGATTTCCCATTGGGTTATGAAATAGTTTTTACATCCCCCTTTCCTTAGCATGAATTACCCTGGAATTTCACTCACCCAGGGATCGCTCTTCAACACAGGCAATCAGTAAGGAGACAAAATAACAAATGGACTTTCTATATAGGAGAAAAGAATAATACAAGCAAAACTGGCCATTAAGTTTGAAGGCAGAACAAAAAGACAAGATAAGTTTCATACCCTCTCATCTGGCTACAAACTAGACTTTTTCAGAGAATCCTACCAGGATTTTCAAAGATCAGCCATTCTGCTGACCCTGCCACTTCTGACTGCTAGAGACTTGGACCCTCCTACAGACTCAGAGGGGGCATCTACATGAGACACTACAACCTATTGTGCAGTAGCTTGTTGCTACCGTGCAGTAGCGTTGCCAAGCACTAACCATGTGGCAATGATACTGCACACATAATGCACATTAGAATTAGAAAAAAAGAGTGTGGTTGCAGTAGTGTGCAGTAATGCCTACTGACCACTGCGCAGTCCCCCACTTATGTAGACATGGCCAGAAACTCCAAAAACCAGGACCACCTCACAGATAGCCGTAAAATATCTAGAAATGGCCTTCCCTGCCCTCATCAGCATTGTCTTTATTGCTCATGAGTCTCAGAATTCTCTAGGTAATGGGCCATTGCTCTGATACCCCTTCTGCTATGGGATTATTTTTCCCAGTACAAGCAGACAATGCCTTGGATATCAGTCCCACTAGTGGCCCCTTCTGCCATTTGGAGTGGCAATTGTCCTTGCCCTACTAACACAATGGCAAGAAATACTTAGCAGTTTAACCTACTTTCCTTTTCAAATATGCACCTCTCTGAGTTCCTTTGATTAAACAATGTCCAAAAACATAAAGATATATACAGACAGCATAACATAATCCATACAGTGATAAAAGTAATATAAATGATACAGCATAACATTGGGTTTTCAACAAGACCACACACAACATATCAGTAAAAAAGACACAAGAAAACATGAATAACACCCTGTGAAGATCCCAAATTCTGGTGGGGAATCTTGCCTCCCCTGACTGCTACTGGCCAGTAGCTGACAAATTCAATCAAATGTCAAGGCAACTGAGGTGCTATCGATAAAGTGCTGCTGCTTTGAGTCCAAATGTTGTACAATGTACTGGGGGATCCCAGTAGATTTGCATAGTTGTGGTTCCCAAATTGGCCCAAATTCATTGACTGGGCTAGTGTCTATTCTTTGTCTTCCACAAAAGCCTCTGAAGTCATCAACATAAAAGAGTATTTCTCACCAGCATTACTATTAGGAGATATGAAATAGTCTATGATACCAAAATCTATAGAAACTCTGGAGTGCTTTTTTGTTTTGTTTGTGGAACAATGAACAACGATAGCATTGCTATTACTTCAGTTGTTTTGGGATACCTAATCTACCTTCTGCTTCCCTGGCTGATAAAGCTTTTCATTGGATATTTGAATAGGAAAAGGAAATGATTTAATTATAACTTATTATTATCACATTTAATATGTTTTACTAAACTTTTTAGGGTTTTTTTTTTACTATATTGAAAGTTAGGGTATTATCAGAATAGGCACATGTATTTTATAACAATAATGATTCTGGATTTTTAATTCACTTGTGCAAAACTGAAAAACATAAATATAAAGACATCTACAATGTTTCTTTAAATGCACAACAAAGAACACACTAAGCTGAATATTATGAACAGTTGAAAAAAAAGACCAAGTTTTCCTAACAGTATGCAAAGATAAACCATGCAGACAATGGTCAAAATTTGTGCCTTAAGGCCAAGTAGTCAAATGTCTTGGCCTTTTCATCCTTCCCAGCATCCTTTTGACTTCAAATATCTACTTTACATTTGACTTCTGATGCCTCTCATTAATAAAAGTCATGGATGGCCATATTGATCCAACAAGGTGATCCAGGTAGTCAGTGATATCTTCTCCCCTTGATCACTTTATTTCTATGGGGAATGTGAAAGAAACAAGTTATTATCTAAATTGTAATCTCTATAGCATTTATAAAATTTCCCCCCTTAGTATTCAACTTGCATTTCCATTGAATTGGAATGAGTCCTGGGTGAGCATAGAAATGGTAAGTCATTTTCATGATCTTTCCACTTTGTGTGGTGGCTCTGGACCTGTAGTAGACAGAGTTATTATGGCAATTTAGATAAATAATTAATGAATACAATATGGAATAGGGATGTGAGGAAAGGTAACTAGATGAAGAGTAGTAATTGCCTGTGCACTTCTACAGGTTGTCAATGTGAGGCTGAGTGGGTGGGTGCTGGGAAGTGGGGGAAAATGAATTAGAAGCAAACTTGTAACTTCCTGTCACCTGCCTGGTAACTTTTCTCTTTATTTTGTGGACCAGCATAAAGTGCACTGCAAAATAAACAGAATTCTGAAGCAATCCCAAAGCAGTGAATTTATTCAAAGGCTCTAAAATAACATTCTTTTTGTAAATGTCCTTCTAGAGTAATTTGTGCAATTTACTTTGTAATACTTCCTGTTGGCTCAAAACTGAGAGCAATAATTAAACTATGATCCAAAAAAGGTTGTTTTCTTCGTCTCTATTATCTGCCACCATAATTAAGTGCCTTTCAATCAAACAGGCTCTTTGGAAATTGATGTGGTTCTGCCATTTTGGGTGGGATGGGAAGTTTGAGCAGGCAAGAGCGAGATTAATATGCAGAGAGGTGTGGAATGGGGCACAGGAAACTTCAGTCATGGGTGTTTGCATCTTCAGTGTCGGGGGACAGGGGATGGGACTGAAAATGGGTTCCTCTTCTGGTATACCTCCCCAGGACTCTATTGTTGTACTCAACATTCTTCTTGCCCAACCTCTGCCTTTTGTTTGCACTGAATAGCATCCCTTTGTTCTGTGATCTTTGTGATATGTATCTGTCTATCTCTGCTAAGTGTCTGCCACTCAGTTGAACCTATATACACCCTTGAGGGCAATAAAATCCATGATCTTAGTATGGGACCATGTCCCAGCCACCAGCAAAGGATTTGGGATTGATTGAGAGTGTGGTTGAGGGGTAGAAAGGTAAGAAAGGTTTATTGGCTTAACAAAAACACAACTATGTGTAGTAACAAGACAAACAATGACAGACAAGAATAATTCACGTCAGCAACTTAACAGCAGTCCCCTCTGATGCCTGATGTACAACAAGCTTTTCTTTCCACAAAGCTCAGTGAAGTCAGGCGTCCCCGATCAGCGCTGTCTGAGAGGTACCGGGAAGGACCCTGGTATTCAGTCCTTGGGCTCCTCGAGATCCACGGGCCCACTGATCCAGGTCAACAGCTAATTAATCCCTTTCACAGAGCTGTATCTTCCTTCTGAATGATTTCCGGATGTTCCAGCCAATTTATAACTTCTGAACAGTACTGATAACCTACAGCCATTCAGATTCCTTTTACTTCAACTGTCCTTAGACTGACCAATAGCAGTACAAGCCTTGCATTCCTTTGATAAGGTTAATTTTAACTACACCAGAGGGTCTTACTATTTCAAGGCTTTGCTAAATTTACTAGGCCTTACTTCATCTTAAACTTTAATTAGGCTCTTAGCAACAACATATAGCTAAATATCTAAACAAATGACACAAAAACACTTGGTCTAATCTTCATAGAGCCTTCAGCAAGCACTTTTATCATACAGACATAATTTTCAGGTATGTGAACCTTAGCTGAAATGGCAAATGATTGCACCTGACTACACAGCAGAATCTAACTCAAGCAACACCTGGATAATCCCTGAGCAATAGAGAACAACACAGGTAAATGAAAATGTTGACCCAAATAAGCAGGAAAAGCAGTGTGGGACACCAGTTGCAGGACTTAAGCAATGTTCAGCAGTTATTTTGGGATGAAGATTTATCCCCATATCTCAGTAAAGCCACTTCCAAAGTGGGTTTAAAATGCCAAATATGGCCAAATTAATAAATTACAGTGATGTAAAAGAGAATCTTGCAAGGACTTACCATGCTTCAGCTGTTGTATACTATCTATGTGTATCTTTTTACTGCACAGTAAGATGAACTGTGATAGTTTAGCATTTGGTAAATTGCCTCAAAGAAAGGTGGCTAAGTAGCATTAAAATGCTGTGTTATTCATGCAAGTATTTGCATATGCAAGAGACTTCAATGTGAAGCAAGTTAAGCTACACATTTCAAGAGTGGGCAAGATCTTACAAAGGATGCAATATTACTTGACCACTGGATGAGCATTTGCAACCTCACAGAAACTTTTAGTTGACCAATTCCACTCACATTTTGAACTCAGTCATAGGCAATGTTTCAAATTAGCTTTTCAACTATGCTGCGGATCTGAATTCCACATTAAATTGATCCTGCAGGTGCAGCATTGCATGCTTGCAAGGTGAATAGTAATGAACACATCAGAGACCCCAGGTTCCTGCTGGTACATTAATGGGAGCAGAACTACAGCCTAAGAGGCAATATTTAGCTTAAGCCCTCCTTAGCATAATGAGAATTGCTTCTCTATTCAGACACACCCATTTTTCATCAGTGCCAGGCCCCTTTTCTCCTTGTGCTTTTCTGTGTAAGAATGTAGGCAAGGAGGATACTTGAGACAGCTCAGAATGAAAGACAACACCTCATGTGTAACCTTACTTGAACCTCTGCCTGCACTTGTGATGCAGCACAACAGCTTTGCACTCCGGTACACGGGCAAGAACTTGCAGGTGTCAGGCTATACAGTACCTGACATCCACTTTGTACCATAGGAAAGAAGTGTTTGCTTATTTTAGTAGCTACTCAAGGAAAGGACCCATTCCCAGAGGCACTCATTATGGGATTAGGGCTCAGGCATGAGTTAGGGCTCTGATATGTTGTTGCCTCTTTTCAACAGTTCCTGAAAAAGAAGCTCCTGCCAAAGCATAGGGTGAAGCAGGTTCTTCCTTTGTCAGAATATGCAGAACATGCTGATGGGATCCTGCTTTCAGGTTCTAACTTTGAACTGAGGTCCCCTCTCTCCACCCCTCCCAGCCCTTGTTCTCTCTACTTACATGAGAGCTTCTGAGTTTTAATGGTGAGAAAAATCTTCTTTTCTCTCATCTCTCATCTTCCATTTCTCTGGGTTTTTTTTCTCATGGGTGGACAGCCATTATTTCTCACAAAGCCTCAAAAGTCTAAGAATAGCGAGTGTAAAAATAATATAATATAATATAATATAATATAATATAATATAATATAATATAATATAATGAAATAAAAGGAAAGAGATCTAAAAGTTGTAACCATAGAAATTCCAGTGTTTTTTCTCCCCAGATTTAAAGTACTTCATGATTATAGTTGTAGATACCACATTTTGAAACTTTCTTCATTGTTTCAGGCAGGTAAAATGAGGTGTGTAAAGCCTACCTATTATAGAATATAATGAGTCAAATTCACCCATGGTTGACTGAACCAGGAATTAAGTGCCACCCAATAAATTTATAAGACAGAACTGTGTAAGTTCTTACATTAGTAATCCTTATCTCCTGTGACATTCCTAACTGAAGTATATTGATCTCTAAATAAAGATTACTCATGGAAAGGTTTTCAGAATTGGGACCATACATAGTGTTTGTTTTGCAAATATTGACCACCTACCTAAGGTCTGCTTGAGAACCCTATTTTATTTTAGTTTCATAACAACTTGTAAATGAACGCATAACTTCCAAACCAGACCTTTTGCTGTTTCTTCATTACTTGTGCTATATAGTGCTTTGCAGTTCCCATCTGTGCAATTTCCTTTTATTAATGTACAAACAAAACATGATGAATTAAACATGCGATTGCATGTACTTTTTGGCAAGCATCAAAGATGAGGTAATTGAAGACAGTTATTATTTCCAGCTGTACAGTGCTAGTACATAGTGACAAATAATACCAGTGAACGTAAAAAAGGTGTTTTGGTTTTAACAATACTGTCCTTTTAGCATCCAAACTCAATAATTTAGACAAATGATTTCAAATGATAGCATTGTCATATAGAGCATCATCATAGGTGATGTAATCATGTCTGATATGAAAGAGGTGAAAGAGACTCAAAAATAATAGGTTTATTATAGCTAGGTAGCAGAATAACTAGAGATCATATACAAGTCTTCAATGTAAATATATTTCCAAAAAGTAAAAAAAACCCTAAAAAACATTTCTTACATGAATAAAACTCTTCTACTTTGTTAGAAAATGGCTAAATTGTAAGAAAATAATCACAATTAATATAACTTAAAAAAAATCTTCTAAGGACATAACGTCACCATATTTCTAAACAGCAGTTTTAATGTAGTGTCTTCAAGGTCTTCAATACAGTCTTCTGTTCCTCCTCCAACCCAAGACCACCTTTGCTAGGTAATCATTGTTTCCTTGCTGGTCCTTTGTCTGGTGGTCTTCTGCAAGTTATATTTCTCTCAATAAATTTCTTTTCAAAAATTGTAATTTCATTACTTAACTGAAGGCTCGCTCCTGAAAGAATTCTCACCCTACCCAAATCTGAGACTCCAGAGCCCCCTTTTTTGATCCAGCCACATACCTAACTTAAAAATAAATATAGGCTTATTTATTCTAGTGCTAGGAAAAAAGTGCGACTCCCACCCATCATCTTTTAAGGTTTTAAGAACCCTTTGTATAAATAATACATTAAGGAACTTGAACATGTTATTTTAAATAGCATGGTGGGGTTTTTTTAGTAACTGTAATACTCAATTTATAATTTAAGGTGACATCAGTGAGAGCAATCCACTGAGATATTAAACTAGATGTACTTTTTTTATGATGCAGAGGAATCAGAAATAAAAAACAAGCTCTTAAATTTGAGTTCCACTTTTAATACCACTGGCTTGACCATTGCTTAGTGTATTGAAAATATTGAACCTTATTTTAAAAACCAAACTAAGCATAGCATAGCATTCTACTTATAAATATTCAAAATATTCATTTGCTATAAAATATTGCAGTTAGTTCTACTCTTATTAGTGTAATTCCCAGAAAGATCTTGGAAAATTAAATCCCAAAATTGAGGCATACAAATTAACACATCTGAACATATTGCCCTTCATAGTCAGCACAATCTGCAAACACTCACTATTCAGCAAAACACATAATCATATTCAAAACGTAAAGCAAGAAAGAATGCTTACATCATCTATTTTCACTTCCTCTATATCACAAGCTCTTAAATTTCCTGCAGTTGCTCCTGTATTGAAACAATAGCTTCTGTTTGGCTACAGCATCTCTTAAAAACATCCAGAGAGAGACAGTCCACTACATTCCTGAAAGCTTCTTCCATTGTTTAAGATCTGAACTGTGAAAAACTTGTGTCTTATTTCCAATTGCTAGTTGTTTGGCTTCAGCTTCCAGAGGTTTACTCTTTGTGTACCTTTTTCTGTTAAACTAAAGAGCCCATTCATAACCAGTATTTTCTCCCTATGCAGATACTAATATATTGTAAGTTGTCTTACTGATAAGATAAAAGAAGGGAGAGTTTTGTGCGATAGCTTTTATCTATACATGTACCTGATGCTTGCTCCAACACATGCTAACTAGCACGTGTTAGAGCATATTCAATTAATTCGATTAGAACTTTGAAATCAGTCACATGAAATTCAAGGCATAAATTTTTATATTAACTCATGAGCAGCATGTTCATAACCAAAAATCTAGTAGAAGGAATAAATCTTGCAACCCTTATTCATGTGAGTTGTCCCATTGACACCACTGTTACTATTCAAATAAGAATATAGGATCAGGCCCTGTAAATGTGGAAATGTCTTAAAATGTTAAAGTGACAGGTTTCAGTTTGTCATACAAGCTTAAGTTTAAGCACATTAATAAACTGATTCTTCTTCAGCAAAGCATTTAAGCACATACTTAACTGAATATAAGAGATGCTGCAGGAGCTCTAGAGTGGCTCCTGAGAGCCTCTCTAAGTAAAACACTTCCCCTGCCCTCCCCCGCCCCCTTCCAGGAGCATGTGTAAAGACACCCCAAGTGTACTTCCTTAGGAACAAGTTTAATTATTTCAGTCACTTACTGGAAAGCCCCCTCTACACATTACCAGTATTGTGCAATTAACTGGTTAATTGCGCACCTGCAATCTCCAGAGTTCTGGGTCCAAATCTATAGACCCTGGGTATCACAGCTGTTGTGATCCCTAGGGCTCCAGGGTGCAGAAAACACCAAGGCCTGGAGGATCACTGCAGGAGTGATCCCCCAACCCTGAGGGTGTGGGAAACCCCTGGGGCCAGAGGTTCACCATGATCCTCCAGCCCTGGGGGTTTCCCCACATCCCAGGACAGAAGGGAATTGCCCCTGTAGTGATCCCCTTCCCCCCCCAGCCTTGCCCCAGGAGTTTCACACACTACCAGGGTGGGGAGATCACCACAGTGGTGATACTCCAGTTGTGGGATCATGTCAGATGCCCCCATGCCTGGAAGCCCTTCACCTGGGATGCATGGGGCTCCCAGCTATGGGAGCTTGCTTCTTGCCTTGGATTGGACTCCTTCTGCACCAGCTATAAGGTGCAATGGGATCTAATGTTCAGTCCCACAATCATGTCTCCTGCCATGATGTATGGCATGGGAGGAGGTGCAATTGTGTAATCATGCATTAGATCCCATTGTGCTTTTACCTTCATGTGTAGAGAGGGTCTAATGAGATATTTGCTCCAGCCCTCAAATCATATTGTGGCTCTTTCTTCCATTCTCTGCAATTTTTCATCTTTTTTTTTAAACATGGACATCAAAAGTCAATGCAGTAGTCTTGTATAAGTCTTAACAAGGCCACGTAAAGATGGTACATAAGGTAAGGCATACCTTTTAGGCATGTTCTGAATTTCCATTGGGTTAAATGGGACAGAAACATTTTTTGTTACTTAGCTGAACTCTGGGCTGAACATTAAAAACAACGTTTACCATTTTTAATTACTTCTGTTACAAGCTTTATCTTTCATACTTATGAAATATTTGAATAAACTAGAAAAGACTTGTTTTAAATGTCTAGTGAATCAATTAAAATTACTGGAACATTCAAATGTGGGAGGTGGGGGTTAAAATAGTGATTATGTGCATTTTTTCTTCTTTTGCATCTACCTTTAGATTGATAGTAGCAGTACTAAAGGTTACAACATCACAATGAACATGTCTGGCCCTCAGACTGCCACTTAAAGCTGTAAAAGCTGTCCTTTAAGGATCTGTATGTCTCTGAGTCTTCACAGGTATGTGTGTAGATGACTATGGAGGTGAACCAGAGTTCATCCAGTGATTCATCTTCAAAGTGTTTATCCTGTGCGGGGTCATTTTTGTCCTTTTAGATGCAGTTTCAAATATTGATCTAAAATAGCTATATTTGTTAAAAAAACCCAACCCCCACCAAACCCCCCATAGATTACCATGTCATAATGTAATTATTTACTCTACAAACATAAGAGCAGCTCTAACAACCTTGTTCAGAACTGAGATCCTGAATTAGCCAAGAGATTAAGTTTGAGTTCCAAAGTTAAGTATGTGCTTAAATGCTTTGCTGAAGAAGAATCATTTTATTAATGTGCTTAAACTGAAGCTTGTATATGATGAACTGAAACCTGTCACTTTAACATTTTAAGACATTTCCACATTTGCAGGGCCTGATCCTGTATTCTTACCTGAATAGTAACATTGGTGTCAATGGGACAACTCACATGAGTGAGTGAGGGTTGCAGGATTTATTTCTTCTACTAGATTTTTGGTCATGAACATGCTGCTCATGAGTTAATATTAAAGTTTATGCCTTGAATTTCATGTGACTAATTTAAAGGTCATACTTCTTAACTGTTGCAAATTTTTGCCTATGGAACCTTTGACATTATAAAATGTAATATAATCTCATAACACTCTAGAATTCCTTCAGTGAATGTATTTTGTTTCATACTCTGTGCAGTTTCACATTTTGAAAGCATGGCATTCCAAGTCCAATTGTTGGGGAAAAATTGGAGAATATTGTGTAATTGATTATGCAGACACCTGTACAGATTAACAGTGTGTGAATATACTGTAACTAAAATATCAAGGGGCACATAATCTAAAAATAAAGAAGTTAATTCAAATTTAAAAGGCAGTACACAAAAATTATCATATGTTGAAAAGTATATATAGTTTGCTTGGGAAAATAGAAAACTAGATTCTGAATTCCTAAATAATACTGAATAAATAGTATCTTGGTCTAACAGTGTTTCAACTCTCATGTCACTGGGAGTATTAGTGGCGTTATCATAATGCACAGATAGTAGATTAACTCAAAAAATACCAAATAGTTAAAACAATGTTTACAATAAACCAGCCTTTTAACCCTTGAAAACTATGCTGGCATATAAACTCTGCTTAATAATATTATAATTACATTAGGCAGTGACATTTTCACCCTTGCGCTCATATCAAGTCATGTCTGGAAATCTTGGGTGCATTCCATTTACTAACAGTCTTGTATACTTCATTTTGGCTGGTGTGCTATAGTAATATAGTAATATCTTTTAGATGACATGTTAAATCAAAGTTTTCCAGAGATTAGTGATTACACGGTAAATTTTGAAAAAGAGAAAGCACTATAAATCTGGTGTCCTGACAAATTTCTTCAGTAGTCTTCAAAACTCCTCCCTAAGATAAGGGCATGGTCTCTTTGGCAACAATGTATTCCTGCTCAAAGAGATGCCCTATTGAAAAAAACTGCTAAATGATTAACGGATATCTAATGCTCTAGGACACATTGCTCTATGCCATTTTTGGAATGCCACGGTTTTACAGTTGCATTAAAGGATAATTTTATTTCTTTGCTCAGCATACAGATTGCAGATGGCTTCATTTACACTGGTTTATAGAAACACTGGCAATTTGAAATGCCATAGTACTAAACATCACACACACACACATTATATACATATATGCACAATTAAACTCTCACACACACACACACAAACGTTATATATGTATATGTACAATTAAAATCATGATTTGAATGGTTTGAGGATTGTGAGGCAGCATTGGGAATTTTAGTCAAAGAAAGTTATTGCCTCTTTTACATTATTATAACTTGTAGAAATAGTTAGTGCACTAAAACTGGCTAAAGAAGTGGAATGCTTGAAACCAGAAAATATATTTAAAATACACATTATTTTTTATTTCATATTCTGCAGAAGCATTTTAATAATATGTACAGCGGAGTATGTCCTTTGGAAGGAAAGTGTTTTTTTCACAGAATATCAGAACCAATGAAAAGATTGGCTGTTGTAAAATGTTGCATTGAATTTATCAGCTTTAAAAGGTCAATTGGTTCAATCACATTGCCTTTTGGATCAAAAAAATCTTTTTTCTAAATAGATGAATAAATGGTCTTTATATTGAATATCAATGCCATCAAGAATTGGTAATTCCATCAAGACTGTCTGATCAGCATATTGATATATATTTTAATTTCAGTGGAATATTTGCAGAGGTAAATAAATATAACCCATTTCTATGATTTGAGAGACTGAGATTTACTATTTAACAGACAAATCTTCAGAAAGGGTTGCTGGCTGTAGGTATGTTGGTCTAAGGACATAGGCAGACAAGGTTCTTTGGGTAGATGTAATATCTTTTATTAGACCAATTAAATAGTTGGAAAAATTGTTCTTTGCAAGCTTTCAGGCACCAACACCCTTTTTCAGGCATAGAGAGAATGTGATGGTGAATTGTGCGCTCTCCTGGGTAGAAAAGAAACCAATATACAAAATGCAGGTCTGTGGGCATGTTTACACGTTGCTGTATGGCACTGTTGCTATGGCACCATGCTCTAGTATTTCCTTCCTACCCCCTACCCCCCATACTGGGGGAGTGCACTGCTACAGTGATGTAGCTGCCAATCATGTGGAGACCCACATGATCGCTACACCACCATAGTGTACTGTATGGCTATGTAGCACATCACTACATTGTCATAGGGCGATGTGTAGATGTGCCCTGTGAAAATGCAAATGTGTAGCAGTGAGGATCAGAGTGATGGGAGACAATAGGTGTGAGACGAGGTGGGAGGTGGGGAAGGGGGAATGTTGAAGTGGCAATAAAAGAATGGAGCTGGTAAATGGTCATAATGTGCCATACATCTAATGTCTATATTTAGTCCATGATTTTTTATAGCCGGTAGATTTATGAAGTTTGTAGGCTCGTTTATGAAAGGTGTTTTGTAAATTCCCTTTGAGGATTAGAACTGAGAGACGGTTGTCTTGTGAAAAGTGTGCACCCACAAGTAATTCACCAGCAGACTCTCCATATGCCTGAAGAAGGGTGTTTGTGCCCAAAAGCTTGCAAAGAACCATTTTTCCAACTATGAGTTGGTCTAATAAAAGATATTACATCTACCCAAAGAATCTTGTCTGCCTAGATCTTCAGAAACACTCTTGATGCATTTTGGATGTCCACATTAGATTTGTAGCTTTTAAGGATGTAACAAAGATCCTAAATGTTATCACAATCAAGGTTCACTCAAACTGAACAGCGTTGCAACAACACTGATGGTTGCTTTGCCTGTAGAAACCTGCAGGCTTACTTGTACTTACTGTCTACCAGATGTGCCTTAGGGACCCAAATGCCAGAAACTGCAGCACTGAAATAGCAATTCTTGTATTATTACTTACAAAGAAGATATGGCACATATGTTTCTTTTATTTGGTACACAACCTAATGTTATTAAACAATCTGTATTAATTCTTTACTATATCCGTAAATATTATACTTGTATAGGATGTTAAATACCACACCTTTTATTTATTCACTGAATACAATACATTCAATAGCACTGCAGGCTTCTTGTCACTAACATAAACAAGTAGTATAACTTCCACGTTTGAGAATCATAATCTTTCAGGTGCTGAATATCTCCTGAGAAACAGTGAATGCTTCTTCAAAAGAATGGTGGCTGAGAATACTAAAAAGAATACCATAGCTGTACCAGATATGTGTTATGTTTGTGTTATGAGTACTGTCTGCTAGGTATTGAACTGAACTATCAGCTCATTTTAAAGAGACCACTGACCAGCCCTAAGGTGGTACCTTTGAGACTATATTACAGCACACAAGGCAGATCCTGGGCCCATGTATAGACTAAATGGGAATTTCCACTAGTGCATGTATCTGCTTATATGGGGCACGTCCAGCTGAGCAGGACTGTGAACTTTGCAAAACACATGTGACACACTTGAAAAGGTTCTCCATGCTGCATACTTGCAGCATGGAGCCAAAATTGGATATTGGGAAATCCCAGTATCTAAAAAAAATACTTAAAAAAAAAGGGGGTGGTGTGCATGGCTGCAGCATGCGCTGCCCAAAACCAGAGCCTAGCTGGCCAGAGCATTAATTGCACATGGAGACATGCCCAGGGAGTTTCTTCACTGTAGGAAATGGAGAAAGTTTTAGACTAGCTTAGGCCAAGCATAACACTAATTGGATAGTTTTGCTCATCTGCATTAGAAATTTGGCCACACCATTAAAAATGAAACTTAAATTTGACAAACCTGTCAAAAGATGGCAGGTTGTAAAGATCCAAAACTGAAAACAACTAGAAAATGTGGATAGAGAGAAGGGTGTTATCAACCAGGCACAAAACTGGCTACCAGAACTCTGCTTCCATAGTGTCTAATGCTGAACCATATTCGTCTCCCAAATCTGCACTTTGAAATTTGTAACAGATATTAGAGCATTTCTAGAATAAATTGAATGAATAAATCAACTATTCTGAATGGAGAATGAGAGAATAAAAGCCTAAGAGGATAAATACTGGAAGCAATAGGGGGCAAGGGACACTGGCTATGCCGCTATGTGGGAAAAGATATTAAACTAGGTGGACCTATGGTCTGATCCAGTATGACACTTCTTATATTCTTCAATGGTTCCTTTTCTTCCCCAAATTGTAAGAAATAAATCCAAGCTGGGAAATTGTTGCTCTGGTGAAATGGACACATTTGGAACCAAATTATGCTCGGTACTTTTGCAAGCAAAAGGGTCTTGGACCTGTACAGGAAGGAAAGTATCCCAGTATCACTTCTGGGACACAACAGAACTCCATTGCCTGGAACTTCATGAGGTCTGATCACACTGAAATGTCTAGTGGTGGAGATATCCAGAGGTGGATAGGGAGTGGGGAGAGGGAGCAGAGAGGGGGAGAGGTGGTACACTGGTGCAGTTGCACCTTTGATTTCAACTTCACCCAAAATTTAAAATCAATTGCCTGGCAGTGGCAGTAGCATTTCAGTTCAGGTAGAAGTGAGATTATCAATCAACTTCCTGGCTCATTAAAATCTACCTGATTTAAAGGAGAGGGAAATGATAAAGCGGAGAGATGCAGGAACACTTAAGTTTTCCCATAAATGGGGGTGAAATTAAGAAGGGACAGTAATGAAGTAGAAGCAATGTGAAAAGAAGGACCAGTGAGGAGATCAATCCAGTTGTTCTTGCAGAGGTAGATTTGCAGCAACATAACATGTGGAAGAGTGTGTGAGTGGTAATGGACAGATATGAATTCTGCAAAACCTGAGAAGAGAAGGAGTGCTCTAGAACAGTGAAACTGGCCATGAAGGAGAGCAAGGAAAACAAGTGGGAGGTGAGAGTTAAGGACAGGAATAGAGAACTGTTTTTTCTTTATTTAAATGAAGTTCTTCTTGTCCAAGAAAAGCACTTCAAGCTTTGAGACATTTAGCTGAAGGAAGCTGAGACAAAGCCTGAGTTTAACTCTAGGCAGATTGTGAGGAATCATTAAAGTTGTCAAAAATTATGTTCAATTAAATGTCATCAGTGTGAAAATGGTACATGTAGTTGTATTTAAAAGTAATTAACATGACTGAAAAAATAGATTAAAAAAAAGAGGACCAAGCCAAGAATCTAACCTCATGGGATTCCATGAACCAGTTCATGCTCTTAATAACTGGAGTAACTATTAATGTAATTACAGTTAAGCAGTATTACTATTTATGCCAATATAACTGAATTTAGATTTTGGTACCATGTATGTATATGAATAGTATTTTGGAAGAGATATTTGAATTCAAGTGATCATTTGAATACTTATGAATATAAAAAAACCTTAGTTGCCTCTAATTCTATCAAAGAATATTTTAACCTGATAGATAACTGCATTCCCTTTTCCCTCATTTAAAGGATCTGTGAATCATTGTAGAAATGATAGTAAAGAAGGGTTGGAAGGGACCTCCAGAAATCAAACTATACAAATCCATTATCTAACCGCTTAGCAAAATTACACAATTAATCCTGAAACAACCACAACTCATAACACCCAAATCTGTTACAGTTGAAAAAAGGGACCATGGTGGTCAACATCCAAGGAAGAGTGATGTAGCCCCACCCTCTCCCCCCCTCCCGACTGTACCAATCAGACCATGGGTCAAATTCCTTCCTGACCCCAAATACAGTGATCACTCTGACCCTGAGCGGGACAAAGCAAGACCCTCTTGCCAGGAACCACCAAGTTTAGGTCCCAAGAGGAGCACTAGTACATCCGTCAAAATCTACTGCCTTGGCTGAAGCCAACACCTAATGCTTTTGAGATAGGCAAAAAAAAAAAAAAAAAAATGTCCTGAGGCATCTAGCAGTAATAGAGGGGGAAAAATCCTTCCTGGCCCCATGTGGCAGCCAAAAAAGCCCACAAGCATGGGACATACCCATAGTAAAACATAGGCATAGGTGTGCCTACCCCCTGCTAGATCAGGGGTAGGCAATCCCTGGCATGTGTGCCAGAGCATTGTATGTGAAGGTATTTTGCTTGGCTCTCGCACCTTGGAAAAGGGGCCAGGGCTGCACTGCCACAACAAGGATCAGGCCCCCCGCGTCTCCCCCGCTGTCCACCTCTGGCATGCCAACTTCTTGAAATTCAAGATTGCTGGTATTTTTGGCACTCTGCCCAAAAACAGTGCTGACCCCTGTGCTAGATTATCCCTAAATAATGTTTATCCAACCCTTCCTTGAACACCTCTAATGATAGAGATGCCACAACTAATCTGGGCAATCTATTCCACTGCCTCCCTGTTCTAACAGTGAAGATGTTTTTCCTGATACCTAATCTAAACCTATTTTGCAGCAACTTCAAATCACTGTTTCATGTTCTACACTCTAAAACAAGAAAAAAAAATGTTTTGCCGCCTCTATAAGGCAAGTCTTCAGATATTTAAGGAATGATATCATATCTCCTCTTAATCACCTTTTCTAGAAGCCCAACATGCCTATTTCCTTCAACCTCTCCTCATATAACTTGCCTACCAAGCTCTTTATCATTTTTGTTGTTTGTCTGTGTATGGTCTCTAACTTCTCTATGTCCTTTTTTAAAATGTGGGGCCCAAGACTGCACACAGTACTTTAGATGAGGCCTAAAGAGAGCTGAGTAAAGAGGCACTCCCACTTCCTGTGTCTTGCACCTAATGCTTCTATTGATGCTGCCCAAAACTGCATTTACCCTTTGTGCAGCTACATCACACTGTAGACTCATATTGAGTCTGTGATCCACCAAGACACCCTGAGATCCTTTTCTGTAGCATTGGCAACCAGCCAATATGGCACACATTTTCCATTTGTATTTTTAATTGTTCTTTCCAAGGTGTTAACACCTTGGCTTTGTCAACATTGAACTTCATCCTGTTATTTCCAACCCAGATTTCCAGTCTGTCAAGATCCTTTTGAATTGGGCTTCTGTAATCCTTTCCAGTTTAGTGTTGCCTGAAGATTTGTTCAAGAGGCTCTCTGCTCCAGCAATCAAATAATTAATAAACACATTGAACAGCACTGAGCCCAGGACAGACCTCTGTGAAACTCCACTAGAAAAACTTCCTGCCATTCTCATATGGATTCATTTATAATTACTCTTTGCTTGCAGCTATTGACCCAGTTGTGTATGCACCTTATTGTAGTTTTGGCTAGTCCACATTTCTCCCATTTGAGAAGTTCATATGGGACTTTGTCCAAGGCTATGCAGAATTTAGATACACTATATCTAAAGCATTCCCTTCATTGGCCCATGTAGTTACTTTGTTAAAGAAGTTGATCAAGTTTGTTTGGCATGATTTAGTCTTAGTAAATCCATGATGGCTGTTTGTGATCAGCCTTTCCCCCTCCAGATGCTTGCAAATGGACTTCCTTCTGATATGCTCCAGTATATCATACTGAAATTAGGCAAAAACATATATGACTGTAAGACTTCACTGTAATCTTGTTTGATATAGCATAACAAAAAAAAGCCACAATCAACAATCAGATGTTATTTAGGTGCATTGTATAAATCAGAGGAATCAGCAACTCCCACTCTACAGTTCCAAGAGGGCCATGTCTTGACAGCTCCTTACAATGAACCTTATGGAGTTTTTAAATTATTTTTCCTGGTCCTCACATTATCTGAGAAAAGCCTGGGTCTGAAAACTTCTATCAGATCCAGGTCTGCAAACATAAAAGTATGAAAAGCATCCCTCGGTGTTCTTAGGTTATAGACTAACTAAACCAGAGATGCCTCAAATTCCATGAGCCCGAGCTAACTTCATGAGATGCTGTCAGAATAACACAGCTAACTACCTCTCTCAGGTTATATGCACAATCAAGAGAATTTAGCTCATAATACCAATCTGTCATTTTCACATAGCATAAAAGTTACCTACAACATTATGAAAAAAGGTAGAGAGATGATAAAGTAATGATCCTGATACTAAGGCTGCACTATGCTTGCTGCCAGACCTAAGGGAAGTGGATCAAGATTTAAACCATATTTGTAAGCCCAGCACAGGTTAAAGCAGCATCAGTGGTTGTTTCACCCACTAAGGCAAAGCTAGAGTTCACCTTTGTTTTTCCCACATAGTCTCTGGTGGAGGCCAGAAGCAGGAGATGGTATAAAGCTTGCACAGTCAGCCTTAAACCAATTTTTGATTGCTACATGTCATAGGAGCTCGCAATTGTCTGAATAGGTCAGCTTTTGCCTTTTTATGCCACCAGAAAGCACAAAAGAACTATAGAGGAGGCCAGAATTGGGCTGTACATGTAAAAGGTAGTGCAATAACCTACATAGGATTATAACCTACACAGTTTGAGTCTAGCCAACATTTTAGAAAAATCCCAGATCACCAGGTGTGAACCTTTACACGAAAAAGGGCATGCTATTTATTTAGTCTTAAAAAGCTTATGACCTGAAACCTAAAAGAGGATACAGTCTTCAGTAATCTCTGCCTTTCCCTAATTAAGCAGTCTAGTTTTCCTAGGGTCCCAAGACCAAAAACTCATAATAAAATAAAAATGCATAAATGAAGCTGGTTTGAACCGGGTGAGCTGGCAAACATAACACTTAAATGAAAGAGGCATCAAAAAGTTTCCTTCCCTATTCAAAATGTAAAGAATTTTAATTTAAATTTAATTAGAATTTCAAGTTAAACATTACACATTCTTCAGTCACCATGAAACATGCAGAATAATGCCCTTCTGCAGGAAGTTGGTTTGGGTTGATTCTGACAAGCTGCTGACTGTCAAACTTTAGGAAAAGCTTACTTAAGAGACTTACATATGCATAAATGAAAATGTATAAGAGCTGGGAAACAACACTTGGGGAGGCAGGGGAAAGGGCCACCTGGTAATATTGCAACTAATTATAAGTAGTGTATAGTTGTTGTGTTGTTATTGATGGTAGGAAAAATGCAGTGATCTTTCCTTTGAAACAAATGCTGATCCATGTATTGGAGTTGTGAGAAACCAAATAGCTCCTATTTATTATACAGTTGCTTGGTAATCATGTGACTACAAGGATCTCATCGCTCTGGCAAATTTACTCAAATATGTCAGTGTATCTAGCTGGAAAACCTTGAGTTATCAGGGATGCAGCATACACGGAAATTGCAACCTGTGGGGCTGAAAAGGCCCCATATTAGGTGTAGAGGTCAGCTTAGTTTAAATCAGTGCAGAGCTGAGGCCTGTGTTTGTAATCTTCAACTTCCATTGTATATACACTTAACCATCTATCTTCCTACTCAGGTATACTCAAGATTCTGGTATTGTGACACGTAATGGTGTAGATGTATCACTGTGAACTCAGTCTGAGATTACTAATGAGATTCTGTCAGAGTTTTGGTTTAAGAGATGCACAATTTGGTTCAAATACAGAATTCCAGGTTTAATTTTGTTCTGACTCCTATGATTTGTTTGTAGGTCCCTCAATTTTTTATGTTAAAAGATTACAGTGTAATTACAGCAGATTCCCAGCTTGTGTGTGTACATGTGTGCAGACACACACACACACACACTTCTTAATTAGTCTGGCTGTGAAGAAAAGGTTAAAGACCATGATCCTATAAAGTCCTGAGCACCAGAAAGCAAGTATAAAGAACCAAAACATATACTTTAAAATATTAAAGCCAGTCAAAAGATTATTGGGGCCTGTCTCTTGATATTTGCTGCTTGACATTGGCAATACAGTAAGCATACAGCTGGGACAGCCATTGTTAGTAACTGTTTTATCTCTATATATAAAGGGCTTAGTCCATCTGTCTGTCCGTAATGCTCCTGGGGGGCATGGCTCCCAGCAGCACATGGCTCCAGCCAGTGGTGCGTCAAGAATCTCCATCAAGAATGATGGGATGGGTGGGGTGGGGTGGGCAGGGATGGAGTGCCACCCCCCACCCCCACCCCCACACCACTGCTGTCTCACAGGGCCAGATGTGGCAGGAGAGGGATGGCACATGGCCAGACGCAGAGCAGAAGCAGCATGAGGTGGTGGGTGGCAGCGGTGGCTACTGCATGCAAGCTTCCCACCCCCCCACTCCTGGGAGGCAGCAGTGGCAAGGTGTGGTGGGTGGCAGTGCTCTGTCCCTTCCCCCCTCCCCCATCATTCTTGATGGGCAATTCACTAGTATAGAATAAAGTCCATATTTTATCATATGCTTGCTTCAAAGTTGTCCCCATTTAGAATCTGGTTGAAGAACAAATATTTATCGGTGCTGCATGGCAATCATATATATGTAACCTGACTATTGTTACCTGTAGTATCAGAAGAAAATAGAACTTCCTCTCTAGCTAATAACTTACACTGAACCAAAAACAGATGCCACAAAAAATGGACGAAATTACTGAGCTGTGCAAGCTACAGGCAGTGCATGAAAAGCAGATCCTGAAATCATATACATGGTACAGCCAAAGGCAAATATCAAAATTTTGACAGAAAATCAAACTGAATAGTAAGGAGGTAAATTTCAGTACAGCCCTGAAGTCCAGAATGCCAGAGCACATGAATGCAAGGCCTCTGATACAGGGAATTTACAATGTATTCATACTTAATTAGAGAATTATATTAATGAAATGTTAAAGGTTATGCATTAAAATCAAAGTATTAAGAAATATAAAATTTAATGTTCCAAAAGTATCATTAATTCAGCAGTAACTCTAGTCAGCATGCTGTGCTGGGAGGTTCATGACAGCAGTCACAGACCATAGAACAGCAACATAAAGAGTCTCTTCCCAGTGCACAATAGGCCATATATCTACAATATCACACACAGTGGCCAGACAGCCAACACAGAGCTGAATTAAAGCTGTTGAAATGGTATGCAAGAAACAAACTGATCTCAAAGGTATTGTTGACACAAATCTTGAAGGGCTTTACAGGTCAAAGTCAACACCATGAACAGATATGCCAGCAAACTGGAAGCACACAGTTTATAAAGAACAACAGTAATGTACTCCATATAGCTAGCACTACTATAGATAAGGGTTTGTGTTCTGAACTAGGTGTTGATTGAAGGTGGACCTCAATGTTATCTCAAATAGTGCCCATTTCATGCATCCACCAAATGCAGAAAAGATTTTAGAAAGTAAAGGAAATAAGGTAGTAATGCACTTAGACCCTGAGCCCATTCCAGTAGCTCTTGGTCACACAAGTAGTTCTTACTCAGGCAAATTGACTCATTGGGCTCCTATAGACGTGCAGGGAGCCTGCTCTGGCATGCTGGAAATCCAGTATGTAGGAGAAGACTCAATTAATAGAGTCATAATGAAAATGAATGTGCTCTGGCAGCCTTCCGTGTCACATGTATCAGTGTCCCCCTGTGTCCCCACACTGAAAAAATGGTGGCATGGTGCTTTGAAATAAAATGCTTTTGATGAAAAGTGGTAGTGGGGCACTTTAAACTAAAGTTCCAGTGCAGGGACCCTGATATACATGACACACATGTGCATTTAATTAGCACCTGTCACTAATTAAAGCACCCAGCACCATGTTCCAAAGCACATGTAAAAATACCCATTGATTTCAAGGCTTCAGCATATCAGAATGAGTCACTATATATTTTTCTTAAAAAAAAAAAAGTAAATTAGTTCAGTGAGAAACAATAAATGAGAAATGTATTTTTAAAATCAGCATGGATTAAAATATCACATTTTATTTCAAGAGATATACTACTGTCATGCACTCCACTAGTTAGTCCTGACCCTGCCTATGATCCTTGTAAGCAGCAGATCCAGTCCCACAACCCCTTACATGCATGTATAAAGGTCTGCTGGATCAGGCACCAGATAGCCTTTGTGGTCTACACAGCCTATAACCATTTTTTGGAGCACTGTAAATATCAAGGATAATCTTAGCTTTTATTTAAAATGGGAGATCCCTTTTCTTTTCTGCGATAGCTTTGAAAATGTAAACCAGTGCAAATGAGTGTAAACTGATAGCTACAGCTAAGTCTGTCACTGTGATTTTTCCTGAAACTCTGGTGTGACAATGCTAAAGAATCTGTTTAAGCAGGCATTATTGGTCTAAAGCTAATAGTCTCCCTCCCAACTACCAGGGTACATCCAGATAAACACAAACATTTAGTATTTGACACTGTTGAAGCACATATTGTGCTTCTGCTGCTTGTCCCTGGGGAAATGCATGTTTCTGCTCATAGGGACACATCCTCAGAGTCAGAGTTTGAGCACACTTTTACTGAACCATAAGTGACCCTCTGGTTCAAAGGGAACATCTCTGTAATGTGAGAGGCAGTGTAGGCTGGAAGTCTGGAAAAAGGACTCTTGCACTGTAGTCTTGGCCCTACCAATAACTCCCCCCTGTTTCCTGACCTGCTTACCACAATTTCTCTATCTATATGCAAAAAAATAATGACACTTATCTACTGATGGTGATGTGATGACTATTAATTACATAGACCTGAGTAAAACAGTTGCACTGGAGAAAGAGAATGGGATTCAGGAAGACGTTGAAGAAACATTGGAATATTGGTGGTAGAAAGCAGAGGTCAGAGAGATGAACAAAAAATGTAACAAGGAGAGAGAAGGGGCAGAAAATAGCATATGGATGGAAATATAACAAAGGGAAGATGTTGCTTTAAAAAAAAAAAAGAGAGAATTAATAACAACAAGTGAAGGTCTGGTTCATAGCTGCCTCAAGCCTGACACACAGTATGGGCCTTAGCTTGCCTGCTACCTTGTAAACACCAGGGTTGATTTGATGGATGAGTGTAGAGTGAAAGGAAATACAGTCAGGACATCTCTACCCTTAGGTTGTTCACTATTAACTCAGTATCCACTTGGGCAACATCAGTAGGGATTACAGTTTAAGGCAGAACTATTTCAGCTGCCTTAAACTGTGTTGGAGACCAAGCCAATTAAGCCAATTCCTATTTCATCTTGCACTGGCACTAGTGTGCCCAAAGTCATAGGCACTGATGCCAGGGCAAGAATAATTTATCTGAGAGAAAATAGATTTTAAAAAAGGAAAGGAAAGGAGATGGTATGAAGATGGATGGAGCAAACAGGTCTGCATTCAGACGATTTGGGTCTGAGACCATATCTTGAACCTTCCTTCCATCAGGGCCACATGGACAGGACTCTTTTGCTATAATGCAAGTCACTGAAGTGGTAAGGGGAATACCACATCTCCTCTTCAAGCCAGAGCTTCCTACTTCCTCAAATCATAGTTCCAGTCTATGGGCTGGCTCATGTCTGCCCAGGAAAGGAACTGTAGGATGTTATGGTTGAGGGTAGATGGTCCTGCATTTACCACAGTAGAATTGTCTGTGCTGCTCCCACCCTAGCGTAGGGCTCCATGGACAGGGGTGGCATAAACCAATAAGTATTATTGACACTGAGATTGATTCTGAGAACCAAGAAAAGCTCAAAGAGACAGTGCAAACAAAATTAAATACTCACAATATCAGAATATCTAAATGTTTAACAACAAATTCAAAAACAAAATATAGAAAATATATAATGACTAAACAGTACAGATAAGGCATATCAAGCAAATGATTTTAATTATAACATGCACATTTATCTCAAGGTATAGCAACCTTACAATATTTGAAAGCAGTTTAATCTTAAAACGTCTCAGTGCTAAAGTTTTAATAAGCCTCTGATAGGTGGCCAGCCTATTAGGAAAAGGACCTTTTTACATAGGTTTCAAATTAAGTTTTAAAACAGCTCTTAAATTAATTCATCTGCAGATGGGCTATTCAGCAAGAACTAATTAGTTCAAGGCTGAAAAGATTCTGAGATGAACCCATATTTTATATTGTACAGCTTAGCTAAAATATTCAAAAGCGTACTAAATAAGGTTAAAAAAAATCAAAGCGTTCCTTATAAGTGCTACTCTAAGTAATATTCATATGCTTATTCTTATCCCATATAAAAGATAGATCTTGCCTAAAATTAGCCTTGTCTAACCACTAAATGTACTTTAAGTGACCTTAGCAAAACCTCTAAATCTATTTTTCCCATTCCATCTTTCTTGAATTTTCTAAAATGGCTCACACTTTGTGACATTCTCTGACCTGATGATTTTGTTTGACTCTTCTTCACTTACCCAAACTTTGGTGAGGCAAGTGCTATGCCTTATCACTATTAAGCAACTTAAGGCCTACTATAGCCTACAGTATACTCAAGAGATCTAGTGAAGGCATTATCTTCACACACTAGTCTTCTGGGTGGTAAAGCTGCCTGCAGGTTACCAACCTGCTCCACAAGCCCGCTACTGGAGAGTCAGGGACTTTCAAACAAAATCCTTTGAAACAGTGGGCCCTCCTCAGACACTTTTCTGTCCCAGAATGGAGAGTCTCCTATGCTTATATTATTATTATTATTATTATTTAATCCCTTAGCTCAGAACCCCACATCTGCTGAACTTACTGCATTTTCTGACACAGAGAACATATTAGACAGGAAAGAAGGGAAAAGGGAAAACAACAGTAGAACAAGAATATTAGTAAAAAAACATGCGGTACTAGGATAGTAATTATTCTTTATGTTCCTTCTTTTTATTCTGCTTCTCTAGTGTCATCCTGCTTTACTTTATACTTGGAGAAGAGATAAAAATTGCTTATTCTATGGATTCTATTATTAGAAAACAGGACAGTATTGTGGCATTAAGGTCCTCACATGGGATCACCCATGAGGAATTCAAGGATGGATTATGTTTTTCTTCATGAGAACCTAATGAAGCCAGTGAGTCATTCATTCATATTGTCCTCTGAGCTAGAGTTATGGCCCCCCATCCATCCCCTGCCCCTCTCCACTTGCTGTAGGATGCTAGGCGTGTGCCTGAACTTAAATTGTTCTTCATTCTGGTGTGAGGCACGTAAGATTGGAGAAGGCTTCTTGAACCCTCTCATCTGAAGTCAGTGGGAAAAGCTGGATACTCAGCATTTTTGAAAACCAAACTTTTGTATTTCTGTGCCTTAAAATGGGATTAGGCACCTTGTTCTGAATTCCTGGCCATACGTTCACAGACTGTTATTCATTTATGAGCTTTTGGACATCCATCAGATATTCTTGAAAATGTCTGTAACTCCCCCAAATTTTAAAAAAAGCATCAAATCTATCAATTTATTCTGGAAGTTAGTTTGTTCCTCATTATCCAGTGATCACCTCTTTAAAAAGCTTCAGCTATCTAGCTGGGAAACAGAAACCATGTCTTGTGATACAAATGAACAACCACATAGCATTGAACTGCAAGCAGTTAATAGTCAAATCAAACAGGTAACATTGGTAAAAAATATTTTCCAATGATTGGTGCGTTCTTATTGAGATATTATTGAGAGAGTCACCAGATGGCACTATTACAAATAGCAATGCAAGTTCTTTTTGAATGAATGTATAAAATGTTGATCTTAGAGAAATGTTTTCAGTTGTGGTGCCATCTGTATCAACAATAAAGGCAAAACTGTGGTCTGAAAAAGAGGGCTATGTGAAGTTGCACTGAGTTGCTCAGTAAAGTTGGTTGTTCCTATTCATTTAGAACCTGATAAAACTTCTAAAGTTAATGTCAGTCTTTCCATTGACTGCAGTGGAAGTTGAACTGACTCCTTTGTCAGGTCTGTTTACCTGTTGTCAGACAAGAAATTGGTAGAACTACCACTGCTGTTACAAAAAACGGGGGGGAAAATCAGAACCAGCTTGCAAGCTAGTTCCTAACCAACCCTCCCTCCTCCCAAAAGAACTAACAACACAATGGATGTTATTCATAACAACCAATTTGACCATTTCTGTTTGAGACTTTGCATGAAGACTGTAAGATCACACACCTGGTGTTTTATTGTGCCTTGCATCCCACCAGTAAAATCTGAAATACTGCCTACATTGAACTGTTTGGTATGGCCAGCCTTCATGACCATAGAGATCCAACAGCCATTGAGCTTCATCTGGGTGGTCAGTCAGATAGTGAGAGAAGGTTCATGCTTGATGAATTTCTATAATTATAATTTTAGCCTGTGATGTCAATGTCTTAGAAGCATCTGTACATACGGTGCCAACCTGCCCTGCCTCATACACAGGCACCTCACCTTTTACCTTGAAGTTCTGCTTCTGTGCATGTGTCTGAATCACCTCAGTATGAACATAGCTCAACAGCTTAGTCTCTAGCTCACACATCAGCCTGAATGAAACTAGAACTATGCCCCATGTTAGTCCCCTGATGGTGTTAATCCTATAGATGCCTTCAGAACAGCTTTGCATACACCCAGAAACTCCTAAAGACTTCAGTAGTGGCAGCTATAGAATTAGGACTGTGCCCGCTTTGGTACCCTTAGTGGTCAGAGTACTCAGCCAGGATTCAGGCCCACATCAACCTGTGAAGTACCCCAGGCATCAGGCTACGGAATACTCTGTTTGGCCCGCAATAACAAGAAGATGAAACCACATCTTTAAAGGAAACGTTAGTTTTAGCTATGCTTGTATCAGTCTAAATATACATATGTATCATAAAACGTATTGAGCTAGATCCTGGCCCTTGCTATGGTCTTTTTATATTGTGCCAAAGATGCACAGGAATTATACTAACATGCCAAGCAAATGTTCCTCCAGCATGCAAGAAAATATTAGCACCCTAGCAGGTGCTAAGACACCTGCACAGCATAAGGGGTATAGCAGTGGTGTACTCTGGTGATATGTAGCTGGCAAAATAACCCTTTCTGGGGCACTAAAGCCAGCATGTCAGACCAATCTTCTGCCCATATGATAGGAAAAAACACTAAGGTAGACTATTCCCCTCCACCCCCCAACAAATTACACTGCAACTAACATTGAGTAGAGGTCATCTATACCTGAAGACAGAAATTACTATCAACCCCCCCCCCCCCCCCCCCCCCCCCCTGTTTATTAAACTTGGTTTAAAATTTATAAACATATGGGGGAAAAAAACTAAAATCAAAACCAAAAAGCAACCTTCATATAGGCCTGCCATTTGTCCATGTTGTTTTCTAGATCCTAAGCATTTAGAAAGTCTCTCTCCCACCCTTTCTTTCTTTCACTTGGAAAGCTGTAAACAAAAATACGCATTTCAGTTACATAAACCAATATAGCTCTAGCATATACAAGGCAGCAGAGCTGATGTATTTGTACTGAAATTCCGTTCAGCTCTGTAACACAAACAATAGCATCAATCAATCAATGGCAATTCCAGCCTCAATCCTGGGACTATTCATGGCAGTAATTTTAGAATTTGGTCCTAAAATGGATCTCTTGTATTTGTGCAAATTGTGCAGTGGCTCCATTCTAGGAACTAAGGATCTTCCCCCTTTCCTTTGCTGATTCAATTGTACATTAACATTTCACAAAACAAGCAAAGGAATAATACTCAAAACAAATTGCTTGACCATTTCTGTTAAGGAGTTTGACTGAAGACCTCTGCATTAAGTGAAACAAGGGTGACATCTTCAATATTCATCATTTCATTCTCAACAATAAATTGCTATGATTTTAAGTTAGTTTTGCAACCTTAATGTTATATCATCACACTCTTTTGTCTGTGAATGTAATAGCTGTATTAATGGATTTTTTTTTAAATAGAAGAGAGCTTCTTTTTGAAAGCCTACAATTAATCAGTTAAAGATCTAGCTGCAAAGTCATAATTTATTGATGGCTGCATGCAGGACACTGAAATGGTAGTATTAGTGAGTTGGTAGATTTATGTAGCATTGCATGCATGATATTCAAGGACACTGCCATCCTTTTTTCTTCCTGTTTCCATTACAACTATATCAAGTGGTATATAAAACCTTCTAAAACAATATTGAATGAGAGATTGTCTTAAAATATACATATGTATAATAGAAATACATATGCTCAAGGTATTTGAGAAGTTCTCAAACTTGTTGGAGCTGGCACGTTAGTTGTGTATTTGATTTAGTTTGCTTAAATGGACAAAGCTAATCTAAAATGTAACTACAAATAAACTCTACTTGCTGCATAAGACTTGGTTATTGCATCTACCTATATGTTAGGAGAATGAAACAGTGGTTCTCAATAGCACTATATAATATTATTTTTATATCCATTATACATTCCATGTGATTATTGCTCTTTGTAATACCAAGTGACAGGCTTTATTTTTTTCACATACACATGCATTTACCCCCACCCAAATCAGCTCCCTAAAACTGGGGTGTGTTTACTGAGCAGAGAAACTGATCTTCTGCCCAGGATGGAACCATCTTGCTTGGATTCAAGCTCTACAGTGCAGGAGCTGTGGTATTACTATTCAGGCAGCTGAGAAAGTCAGTTGCTTTAATGGTTCGTTATTTTTTACTCCACAGTTGTTAGCAGTCATCACTCCTTAATAGTCTTGATATTCCACTAATCAACCTAACCTTTCTTAGGGCAATCCTGCTGCCTGCTAGCTGCTGTTGGTCTCTCTTCTCCTATTTCACAGCCAGCCCTGGAGACTATTTAGCTCTTTTCAAAATCATAGATCCACCAATGAAAACCATTCAGCAGCAACTGCTAGATGTTGAGCTTTAGTTAAGTAGGATGAGTCATCTGAACATTAGGCTCTGACCCTGCTCTATGCAGCCATAACTCTGGAAAAATCTTTTCTTCTTCATTCTGTCTTTCAAAATCAAGGTGTGTCTTATATTCTGGGCTGTGCTATATGTGAGAAAAGATGGTGTGATATTTGTGAAGGTACCTTTTACACACCACTGTTATTTCTTGACCCTTCTATCCTTCCCTATCTTGTTTTTATATCAAAGATTGAATGAAGATACCATGAAAGAATTCATAAAGTTATACTTCATTTTTGTGATATATTTAAGTCTAAGCATTCCATTTTCAACAGTATTTTGACTGTCTCTGAGTAATTTTCAGTGCTCTTTCTTTTCTGTAAAACCACTTTTGTTAATTGTCAGAACAAATTGGATTTGTCTTAAGTACAATTTTATGTAGCTATTATAAATTTTGTTTTGGTAGCCAGACAGTTTAAAATACATTCAGCAAGTACTTGAAGGGAACTCTAATGACTGCATTGTGACTTTTTTGAAAAAGACTCACAACTCATGAAGTAATTGTATAAGAGAGGGAAAAAAATATCAAGGGCTTTATCTTATAACCAAAAGTCCCTCAAAGTCCTAACTGAAAAGTTGCAACAGTTCAGGAGAACCACCCATCTGAAGAAAAGTTGTGATATCCAGCTCAACCTCTATGACATAGGTATCCAGTGAAACTTTTATAAAGAACCTGATCCAATGTGAATAAATGACACATATCTGTAGAACCGTTGTCATCAATGGGACCATTCATATAAACATTTGGAAGTCTTCAGGGTAAGGATTTTCAAGCTTAGACCCTGAATGAGATTTTGATACAAAACTGGCCTTGACAATACCTTACTAAGTATTAATAATACACATCCAACCATGCAATTATCTCTACTGTAATCTCTTTGAATGCAAATAACTCATAGGAGTGAAGGTTGACAGAACCTGAATTTGAGCCAGATTTACAAATGAGGCTGAAGGTCCAAGAGAACCTTACTTGATTTCTGACTGACTTTTGATGGCCACCAAGCAAAATTCAGCTGTTTTGCAGTTTTGCCACTGAAACCAGGAACAACTTTCAATTCCAGCTTAGTTTCTGTTTGAATCTAGGGGTTCACAGGAGAACAGTAGTGCTTCAAACTGGAATAAACCAACTGCATCCTCTCAAAAAAGCAGTTGTTCATGCAGACTTCTGTCAATCAAATCAATGGCTTTCAGACAGCCTTGCTGGAATTCGTCCTTATTGTCTCATTTTTTAGACATGTTGAACCTGATTCTCCTCTTGCATACTCCAGTGTAGATTGGAAGTAGCTCCAAAGAAATCAATTGAGTTCTGCTGGAGTAAAGTCATTATAAGTAAGGATAATCAGATCATCTGTATAACTGGGCCCTTCTGCCTTCATTTGTGGTTAGATGCTGCTTAGTTCTAATATGTTTTCTTCTGGATGGTAGAGGCAGCTCAGTGTTGAGATAAAAACAATCAATAGGAGTTCCTGCCAGAGGAGTTCCAGAAACTGCTTGCTGTTACAGAGATGTACTGATTCCGTTTATCAGTAAAAACTAATGGATGCTAAAAACTTAAGGCCAAATCTTGATCTCTGTGACAAGGAGGAGCTCCATGCCCTTGTGAGCAGGGTAGGAGCTAAACCGAACAGATGCCATGTAGTGCCTACTTGCTAGAGGTTCATGCTACTGCTTTTCAAAACAAACAAATAAAAAAAAATCCAGCAGGATGGATTTCCCTGCTCACTAGTACACAGCTGGTTCTGCTCTGCTCTTCTCCTTCTTTCATCCCCTAGCAGGGCTTCAAAAAGCAAAAAGCAGCATTTCACCCAAAGTTGCTAAAAGTAGTACTTTGTAATCACAACAGAATGTGAGAATTCTTATAAATCAAGCAAAGATAATGAAGGATTTGTTTGAAAAAGCTATAAAGCACAAGACTAACTTTAAGCTCATAGTATTCCCATTGATTTCAGTGGAACAACTTGTGTGCTTAAAAGCAAGCACATGCTTAAGCACTTTGTAGAAAGTGGGTCTAAGTATGTAAGTGTGTAGTTGCACAACAACCTAAGACCCTAAGGTTATTTACAAATATGGACAAGAAATGGGGAGAAATGGATAGTCAAGACATTTTTTACCCACTTGCTAATTAACATGCACAGCTGTGAAGCTTAGATTTAGGGCTGCTGCTGAATAAAAGCAAAATTATGTTCTGCTGTGATTACTGCTCAATTATTAAAGTTAATGCCAAAGCATAACATTGTAGCAGTTGCTATATAAATGTGAATTTGTAATGAACTTATCCCCCACCCCCCGATTTAAAAATTGAAAAGTTAGTGCTGGTTAGTGCCTAAATGTGTAACGTCTGTCGTTAACTTTGTGACACTGGGCCCTACATAACTTTGGTCCATTTTAAATCACCAGTAGAGCTGAGCCCAAAGCTTAGAGAATATTTGAGTGTGCCCACCTCAACATAATAATTGCCTACCAGACACAAAGGTGCTTCAGGCCTCATCAATTCCAGCCCAGGCCTGTAGCCATAACACGCAAGAGCCCAGTTCTGAGTACTGGTAAAACTTGAACTCATAACATTTAATAGCTACATAAAGCACTTTGGTCAGGTACAGACATTACACTTTTACTGGTATAAGTGATTGAAAACTGGTTTATACCTGTAACAGAAGTTCAGCACACAACCTGACGTAAAAATGGCAGAGTATGGCCTCAGATTTGTTTCCCCCCTCTCCCCTGGTTCCCTCCCACCAAAGGGAGAGTTTGTGTTCTGTTCACTACCCATCTAAACTACACCGCTTACAGGAAACCACACAACTTGGATCGATTCTGCCGCAGGCTTTTTGAATGTCTGAACCTAGCCTTAAAGATACTCTGTTGAAAGGCAACACATGAATGCAAGTATTATCCATTAAAGCCTATAATTACAGCATTGTTACAAAGCAAATAACAAAGTTTAAAAATCTTTCTTTAACAATTGTTCCATGTGAATATTTTCACGATAGCGTACCTTGTAACCAAGACACATTACTTTTCTTGTGACATTTGTGAGGATAGTCTTTTGCTAGAACCTGGGATTCATAGGGCGAATTACTGTAGATGCAGAGTTCAGTTGTCCTCAGGAAAGCTACACTAGGGCCGACTTAAGATTTATCTCATGGATTGTAAGGCCAGGAAGCACTATTATGTTAATCTATTCCAATTTCTTGCCATAGCATTTCACCCAATAATTACTGCAGTAAAGAGATTCTTTCACCTTACCATGTAAGTGAATATTATGGAACCCAATGAATTCAATGACTGTAGAGCAGTATTTGTGTTGCAGCCTAAATAAATATACAGGATGCTTCAAATAAATAAGCATCCTCAATTGCCTTTGAAAATCCAATTATAACAAAATATAGTAACAAATAAAAAACTCTTTAACTTGCCACACGTGGGTGGGAGACAGCAAAGAGCAACATGTGGTGCTGGCATTAGGGTTTCTAATGTCACACAGCAAATCAATTTCTAAATAAAAAAAAGTAATTTTAGGTTAAAAAAAATCTGATAAGAGTTCCCCATCTGCCATGTGCCACAGTTGACAGCTGCTTCCTTTTGCATAGCTAAGATCAACCTGACCTTAGCCAATCACTCTGTGTGTGGGGTATATGTGCATTGTTGAACATATTACTAGAGAAGTATTAAGACTTGGCAGAATTTTCTGTTCTTTCCCTTCTGTCTTTTGCTCTGATTAATATGTATCCTTTTCTGTACTGTTCCTGTCTGTCTCATATTTCTTCTCCTTAGTAGACGCCTTTTAAAAGTAGTTTGATTCTGGCTATCGTTGACCTTTTACGGGGTAGTGCTGACTCACATCAAGCTTTTATAGGGTTGTTAGATTCTACACATGTGTAGATGGGACTACTTTTTGACCTACAGAGGAGGGCTTTTTTCTGAAACAACAACATTTTATTTAAAAAAGAAAACATGCCCTTGTTTAGGGAAAAAATGCTGTGCAAATCCAAGCCTAGCAAATAAGTGTTTATGCTTACATTCTAGCATGTGTGTTAAGACTGTTTGTAGAAAAAAACTCAAACAGAAAATACTTTTTAAAGGAGGGAGATGGAGAAACTTGCACAGTTTAGTGCCAGAAAAAAAAAACAACCCAAAAAAACAGATAAAATCAGGATCTGTTACAGCTTCAATGCCAAACCTAAACACAAACACTGTCTCCCAGACGCTGGCCTTCTCTCTTCAATTTCTTGATCTGTTCCTCTCTTCCCCCTCTTCATTCCTCTGTCTGTCATCTTCATTCCTTTATTTCACCCCTCACCATCTGTTTCTCCCTTTCTTTCTTATATCCTCAGTTCTCTGTAGAATTGGGGTCGTTTTTAAAAAGCATTTGCTTTACCTCATCCCCTTCCTGATTCTACTTATTTCACTTCCTCCCTTTCTCTTTTGTTAGCATCACTTAGTTTCATCTTTTATTCTTCCTTCATTCCCCTTTCTTAAGCTCTCGTTTTCTGTACCTTGTTCTTTTTCCAATCAAACAACCTTCTTCTCACCCCAAAATACACCTGAAAGTGGCCCTCGGGTCATGCCTATCCTTCTTTGAGGGCCTCCATTCAGTCAGGCAATCCCAGCTACCGTGAGAATGACACATCTTGGCCACATTAGCAGCCTCTTTGCTTCATTGTCTAGAACTAATTAGAAGACACAGGCCATTGGAAACATCATCAAGTACCATTTTCGGTATATTTACTTTGCCATCACAATGCTAAAGTACATTTAACTGACCAGACCCACAAAACAAGTCTTATTTTTTTTGTACTTTTCTGGAGGCCAACAAGCAGGATGTTACAATGCTAATAATTCATACTGATGAATATACCAATTGGTTCCAAAACAGAGTTCATAAAGACCTCATGTAGCTCCAAACCTGAAGTTCAGGTATGCTGTAGGCACATAAGTAGAATAGGGACATAAACATTCCTGATTTACAAAAACAACATAAGCTTGCGATTGATTACATATGTAAAATATATGATACACAAAGTTTCCTGAGACATAGTATTCACCCTAACAGTGAGTGTTTATATGAGGAAACATGAGAAGTTTGCAACAGGTCTTGAGAAGTTACAAATAACTAGGTGTGTGCAAATATACATAGAAAGAGAATAAATGATGATGGACAGCTTGAGGTCCTGCTACACTTATCCACGACGCAGTTATATCCATAAACTGAGGCTAGATAGGGAATTCAGAGTAGCACAAAGAAAGCCACAAGTAGCTATAATAATGATTATACGCTCCAGATGAATGGTATAAATGTTTAACACATGTACTGGCTGTATGTATTGCATTAATACTCTTATTCTCTTGCTATCTATGCACGTACATATATAACACAATATGGTGGTATGATTCACCTTTCATCTTCTTAAGTAATGGATGGCCTATGTCCTCAAAGGGAGACGGGGGGGGGGGGGGGGGGGGGGGGGACGGGAAGGATGTGAAACCATGAGTATGTTGTGTGTGTTCATTTTCAGTGTATGATTTATGATTTATTGATGGCTTTTATTTGTCCCTCTTCAAAACAGAGGCCACAGAACACTGGGCAGTCCAGAAAGCTATATGTGTCTTTATTTGCACAAATTAGACGGGATGACATGAAGGGCCACTGTCTCTTGCTCATTCTTATACATAACAAGCTGATCCCATTGCCTTGCATCAGGATTTTTAGGTGAACTCAACAAAATAGAGACCTACCCAACACCACTTGGCACTTCCCTGTGTACAGTTTAGAAATCTGGCTTCTTGCATTATTATGCCCACCCCCAAGGATACTTCTTTTTAGGGCGAGTATAACCCCCCTCCCCCCATTTTTGGGGTTTTTTTTAGGGTGAGTATAAAAACACTTCGTTTTATGCTGGATATGCATAAAATACCCCCACCCCCTTCAGTGTAACTATTTATGTACTTATATGTACTTAACTCTTTATGTATTTATATACTGAGGATAAACAACCTCTAGCTGTTTCAGGTTCAAACCTGCTCTCCCTTAAGCTTCTGCCTAACACCCCTCCGGGCACTGGTATTGCCAGATGTGTGTTTCTACCTTCTAAGTCGTCAATTTAAAAGGGCAGCAGTTATATATATTTATGGCATGAACGCATCTAATTATTTTTGTTTTGTCTAACAGGTATGGGGATAAATGTATGCGTTTTATATATATATAAATATAAATCGAGAGTAGGTATGTTTTAGGTTAGAAGTGCTAATATTAATTTAGTTTTGGATGCAATAAATATCCCCCTCTAATGAGCGCAGCCCACTGATGTACCCTATGTCAGGTTTAAAGCAGTATAACAGATCAACACCTGTCAGTCAAACATCCCATAACCAATCACCAAACTGTTGTTTTTTCCTCTGGTGTCAGGCATAAATCTATTCCTCGCCTTATTTGCTGTCGGGTTTTTAATCGTCTTTTAAGGTTAAAACTCATTACCGTGTTAACATTTTTCCTACATAGAAATACACGTTGTAGCCAGGCCAGTAGCACGGAGGACCGGGGCATGGTGCGGTCTAAAGCAAATCCGAAAGTGCCGCCTTCTGAAAGGACAATGTCTCGGAGCTTTGCGGAGCCCCGGAGTACTTCGGCGTCTCCAGGCTTCAAGCGGAGGCATCATTTGCTGAATGAAACAGCTGTGTGCGCCGCGGCTGGTGTACATGGCAGGAATGGGGGATTTCAGACGCTTGGAAAATAGACCCTCCATTTTAGCAAAATCTGAAACTCTCGCATCTCTAATAAAAATATTGCGTTGAGGGCTAACAAGGTAGTAAGTTTTAGCTTTCAAAACCCTGTCCCTGTGGTTCATTGTCTAGAAAGAATTATTCCCACCAGGCACGTCTAGGCTATTCCGAGGACACCCCGTTTCCCCCACGCTGCCCGCCAGGGATGTTTGCCCCCGCCCCCCCCCAACAGCCCCCAAATGCTCCGTGCGGTAACAACTGCAACATGCTTTTAAAGCGACAGGACTCCGATGCCTCCTTGTTTCTGGGGACAGCACAAGGACGCAAATTAGCCCTTTGAAAGAGGACATTTTGCCTTAAAAACCAAGGCGGGGTGTTTGTTCCCCCCCCCCCCCCAATCTTCCTCCCCCAGGCTGCTGTTGTGAAGTGCATTTCGGTCCTGGAGCGCGTACAAGCAGAAAGGTCCGCCTGACTCGGGGCCTTGGCTGCAAAACTAACTTTGATCTCCTGCGGGTCAGACTGGAGACTGCAGCCCCCGTCCCCGAAGCCCCTCTCAAGTGCAGGGGATGTGCCTGGCTGGGGATGCTGCTGCTGCACTTGAAGAAGTGACCGCTCTGTAAACAGCACTTAGCTGCCTAATGCAGGGGGCTGTAGTGATGAAGCGTGTTTTAAATAGAGCTGGACATGTTTACACACCGGGGCTGGTGTCCTCCCCCCTGGAGAAAATGCTGGATGAGACAAAGTTGTCCCTGTTGGATCCCTTCCCTCGGCCCAGCGGTTTAACGAGCCGAGAGGTGGTTTCAGAGTATTTATTGTTAGGCAAGGAGGCCATCGGCTTGAGCTGATGGGTCTCCTTGTGCCAGGGACCCACTTCCTAACTCTCCCCTTCGCGGTGTATTTCAGGGGCCCGATCCCGTGATCCGCCGCCCCGCGGGCCCCGACGGGAGTCTCGGTCTGCGCATCGGGCCCTAGCATCAGACAGCCGCGCTCCGACTCCCACCCCCGCCGTCCCATAAAACTGCACCCCCGACTTATTTCTTCTCCGGGTCCATGTCCTGTCACGGCGAAGGTAACAAAGGGGAAAGTTGAAAGCAATGAGTAGCCGTGACACGTTTGGCCCCCTGGACTCTGCCTCCAGCTCCGCGAGCCTCTAATGGATGCTGAGGCCGGGTAACACTGGACTGATTAAATATTTGTGTTTCACCGCTTCCCTGAAACGGGCTGATTGCAAAGCAGGCGCGTCCGAGGCAGCCGCCACGCCGCGCCCGCAGCTCTGGGGACGGCTCCTAGTTTTGCTCGTTTCTCCCTCCTGCTTCCGTCCCCCCACCTCTTTCTGTCCCCCCGTGCCGCCCGGGGCCGGTCCTGCTCGCCCTGCTCAGCGCCAGATTGAATCCGGTTCCAGCAGGGAAAAGGAGGTGACTTTTCCAATGGGCGCACGGGTTAATAAACCCGATTGCATTATTAACTCGCCGAGGCTCCCAGCTTCCAGAAAGCCATTGCCACGTCGGGTTTTGTTTGGGGTCCGTCCCCCGCCCCTTGGCTTTGGGCAGGTTGGATGCTGATGCGGTACGTTTCCGCGGGCAGCTCGCAGCTCTGCCCTGGGGAGTGCGCGGCAATGCATGCCCTCATTGATCCCGGCCGCGGCGTCGCCGGACCCTCCCTGGCACATCTCCCGGCCGAGCCGCCGCGCCCGGGCTCTGATCCCCAGTCCGCTAGGTAGGGTCAAACCGCTCCCTTGGAAAGCCGCTACTTCCTTCCCCCCCGCCCCCCGCTTTTTTTTTATGGCCCAAAGCGGTAAAAGAAGAAGTTTTAAACTAACCTTCGCCCTCACTGAACCTTCTGTACGCTGGAGTGAGCCCGCGCCTCTATTTCTCTGGGAGCTTGTCGCGGAGTAAAAATGCCTCCTGCCCTCAATCTACTCTCTGCTGAAAAGCCAAAAGTTGCCTCCGTGGACACTCGTGGCACTAATGTATGAATAAAACACCACGTCCGTGTTCAGGTACAAATTAGAGCCGGCA
>NW_005841877.1:1521766-1525533 GCF_000455745.1 Alligator sinensis
CCTCGCAGCCCCCGAGCCGGTTCTCTAGCATTTTACAATATAACAAAAAATCCGAGAAGAACAAGGCAGCGGCCGCAAATTCAAGTTCACGCTCAGAGTTCAAGTCCGAAGCAGATCACGGCAGCTCTTTATTGAAAGCAAAATGACTACCTTCTTCCTTCATGGGACAGAGAAAGCTCAACCCAGGGATACCCCCCTCCCCCTCCTTCCTCCCGCGATGCTGCCTAAAATGACGGGGTCCCCCTTTTCGCCGCTGAGCCAGCCCAGGTCTACAGAGACAGCTAGTCTTTAGGGAACGGAAAGAGTTAATCACGGCTTCTTTTAAATGCATATAAGCCCATCGGAGCCCCTGACCGTGGGGAGAACTAGTGCCTGCTGGTCTAGCCAGAGACTTGTTAGAAGCCTGCCCCCCGCACCTCCCGCCCCAAGGAAATAAATCGGGAAAGAGGGGGAAAAAAGAGACACAAGGAAAAATAAATAGAATTAACATATATTTTCGGAAGGGTCTAAAATACGTACAAATCCCGTTTTATGTCTTCCCAATCACGTGTATATTGATATCATAAAAGAGAAATCCTCCGGCAGGCTTTTGCTCTAAATACCTTACTCATTGAAACTGGCAGTTCCAACTCATTATTCCACTCCCTTAAACCCGATTCTGATGCTGGCTAAATATAGAGCTTCGCCTTCATGGCAACGCGAATCGAATACACAGTAAGCAAATCAGTAGCACAGGAGGGGGAAAAAAGAGGGTTGATCAAAGACCTCCTTTCCTTCCCAATCCCGGTTTGTCGGGGCGGAGACAGGTTTCTCGCTTATTGCACATCATTTACAAAGATCGAGTTAAAATGCAATCACCTCTGCCAGAAGTATGAAAAAGTGGGGGTTGAGAGTGTAATAGAATTAAAACCAGATCGCCTTTATTTTTGAACAATGGTGTTGCACTGGAAAGCAGGAGTTGCCTTTCAGAGCTGGGCTCCTGAGCGCGATCTGAGTCCAGTTCAGTCAGAACTAGCAAGGATGTGGCCATGTGTGGGGGAAGAAATCTTGGGGCTGGACCCGAAAATACCCGCTTTAACCAAAGCGCTTATAAATCCGCAACAATGTTGTATGTAATAACGATCGGGAGCATTTTTAAAGTGCCACATGGTTTTATATTTCTAGCCTTTCCCAGGTTTTTATCACGCAGGAAGTTCATGAATACACCCACCTCCAAAGCGGTGATTTTGACCCTATGGAGAAATACACAAAAGGTCAAAAAATGTGCCTGTGCTTGTGACATTTGGGGGCTGAATTCCTCCTTTCAACCACAAGAGGTCGCTGCTGTGACCGAGTATTTAAAAATATTATCTAAACTCTAAACTGTTAATCGCTGCTTGATTTATTCTACTACCACATTTTAAAGCTTTATTTTTGTTTTGCTTTACATACCTAGGGGTGGAAATGCGAGAAGCACAGAGCTAGAGATGACTGTGAACAGGAGAATCAATCCAGGATGGGGGGAGGAGGGGAAGGATTGAGCGTAAAGCTTATCAGATCAAGGTGTTAACATTTTTATTACGATTTTACACTTATTTTACGTTCAGTAGGTGTGCAGTGGCTTGAGAATCTGTTTCCCAGAGAGCAAACTCTTCCAAACACTGAGGACTGAGGCAGGCTTTCCCTATCCGGAACTGTCTATAGGTTGGACATGCATCTTTAACAGTCAGTTATGGAATGTCTCCTACCAGGTTTTAAGACTGGATCATTAGGGAATCTGTGTTTACAGGACGTGCGTGGGTTGACAACAGGAGATAACATTGTTTCAGTCTATTGTAGTGAAATTGCCCATTACTAAAGGTTTACCCCTGCCACATGCCAGCTTGTCTTTTGGAATTGCCCTCATCAGCAATAATTCTTGGTAATTGCTTATTGGTTTACAGAGCTAAAACAGCGCAAAGTGAGAGGAGAAAGGAAAGTCTCGCGGGTTTCAAGAAGTGCAATGAATGCCTATTAGTTGCAGCTCCCATGTCTTTGCATGCTGAATCCTTGAGGCGTGTGTGTTGGCAACACCACCTTTGCCTTCTGACATGATCCTGAGACAATTTCACGACAGTCGAGGAAGTTGTCTTTACAGGAATGTTCCTCTTTTTATTCAAAATATGCATTTACCCCCTGACCACTGCAAATTAAAGCATCTTTCATACTAAGGATTCGGAAAAGATCCCGTGTTCGGTAGGACCATCCTCATCACATTTAAGTTTAATAAGTCTGGGGGGCTATTTCAGAGTGAGACAATTTCCACGTGCGCACAGACAGACACACATTTTCCAGTTACTCCTTTCTCTCTTACTCGCGCCTCTGTCTTGTCAATTTTCTGTCATAAGCAGGACTTTGAAAAATATTTTCCTAATAAATACTATTTGGAAATCCTTTTTTTTTTAGAAGGCACTCGGGTATTATGGTGAGATGAACCCGTATAAAAGAGGACAGAAACACGGATTAGAGGCAAACATTGCATGCCATACTGCTTCTTTTGGGATCCCAGAGTTATAACGGTTTGAAGAGGATACGGATTCTCATGCAAAACAGACAAGCCGGTGATCAAAGCCTGGACTTTGGAAATACACAAAAGTAGCAGGCATCTTACAATATAAAATAGAATTGTGTCTGACTGGGTTTGAAAGCTTTTAAATAACCGGCAGTCAAAGTATTAAGCTAATAGCTCCTTAAGTCACTTCAGTTGCCTAAGAAAGGCAATGAGTGGAGGTCTAGGTGTACCTGTCTACAGATGTGCAAAACCGGGGGGCTCACAAACAATGCCATGGGGGACCTTCTGAAAAGTGTTGCTGAGATCCCAGTTCCCTGGAATAAACTAAAAGAACTCTCCATATTTCTCAGATTTAGACCTGCCATGTCACCTCCACAACTTGCTTGTGAATCCAAACACAGGAGAGACTTACTTTTTTTTAATCATCAGTTTAAAAATGTACTATGTAGAGAAAGACAGGCGTTCTTGGCTCTGCTGCTTGTGAACATGCATTCTTGTTCAACCTGTGAACATGTCTATAAGCATGGGCTGAATTTCTGAATTTTTAAGCAGAGACGACCTAAAAAGGGGATTTGAAAAGACAGTAGTAGAACAGAAGGGGGTCAGGTAAATATTTGCACCTTCTTGGAACTTGTGATTAATCCGGGAAGGTTTTTTATTCACAGTTTTAAAGGAAAAAGGGGGGGGGGGGGGGGGGGGGGTGGGAAGGCAGAGGCAATTAAAGCTTATTTCTGTAGCTGAATACAGTTAGCATTTCTTTTCAGCCCTCGGAACAGTTAGGTCGGTGTAATCAAGCTGGGACAGTTTAAGGTAGAAAAGGTAGCTGCCAGGAAGGGAAATAGCTGGATTTAAAAATCCCCCCTCAAAGATGGCATTAGAAACATGGCATTGGAAATAGGCACCCCGCCTCCCGCCCCCCCCTTGGGAAGACACGGAGCGAATGAAAGGTGCGCTAGGAGATCAGAAGGAGCAATGAAGAGGGGTGACAAGCCCCAAGTAGAAAGGGAAATACAAATGAGGAGTAAAAAAAAAAAAAAAGTTCCCTCTGCATCCGCGAGCCTTGCGCGGCAGGGCTTCCAGGGGCTCTGGAGAGACTGAAATATGATAATCAGAACAGCTGCTCGGTGCCGCGGCCGGCCAATCAGGGCCCCGCAGGCTTGACGTCCCCGCGCTGTGCGTCAGACCAATGGAGATCGAGCTGAGTTGGAGCAGAGAAGTTTGAGTAAGAGATAAGGAA
>NW_005841877.1:1525564-1538850 GCF_000455745.1 Alligator sinensis
CCGCGCGGAGTCCGGGCTGCGGCGGCTCCTGCACTCGCCCCACGCGGGCACCGGGACTGCTCCGCCGCGCCACGGACTGCCCCGCACCAGCGCCGCGCCCCTGGGCTCGCAGCCTCTTTGCTAGAGAGTTGTGTTTTTTTTCCTCCTTCTTCTTTTTTTTTTTTTAATTTGATTTTAGCGACAGCTTTGCCAGTCTCCTTTGGGGTCTTAACACGCAAGCGTACACCATTTCACTGTGGACATTACACCCTCTTACAGATATGGGAGACATGGGAGACCCACCAAAAAGTAAGGCGGAATTTTTAAAGCGTTGTTGGAATACATTGTGCTGTCTATTGTCATGGTGTCAGGCAGGGAGCTGATCATCGCAACTTCAGGCGATCGCTAGAGAAGTGCCTTTGTTGCCGTGCCTGCATGCTTTGCTGTGTTTGAACCTCGTAGCCGTGTCTTTCCATAGCCTCGTGCCCTGCTTTCTGCCTAAACTTTGGGGAGGAGGCAGGTTGATCTCTCTCTCTCTCTCTTTTTTTTTTTTTTTTTTTTGGAGCGGCGTCGAAAGCCAGGGAAGGCTTAGCTCGGCTCGGTGTTCAGCCTGTCTTGAATATCTAGCACCTAAGTCTCCGCAGGCGAACGAGCATCAGGCTTGCACAAGAGAGCAAGTGCCCGTGTAACGATGCCTGTTCTCGGGTCCCGCGGCAGAGGGTTTAAAGGGAGGCAGAGCCATGCACGCCTTCAGCTCGCAGCCTTTCCAATCCAGCCCTTCCTTGGCGAAGCAAACGGTAGACATGCAGAGAGATGCAAAAAGCTGCAGCACTGGCCCCAGTTAAGAGGGAAATAATCATAATAAAACCAACAACAGAAAGAAAGAAAAGCCCAGCTCGGCAGCTCGAAGTTTAGCTGCAGTGCGAGGCTTGCAAAATAGAGAGAGAAAAAAAAAAAGAAAAAAGAAAAGAAAGAAATAAAAATAAGCCACCTTGAAAACAAAATACTCCGATCTGGATCTGAACACCCGTTCCGCCTCCTTCCTAAGTGAGGCACGGTGTGATGGCACACTTCAATTACCATCCCAAAGTGCAAGACTTAACACACAGACACACACACACACACACACACACACACACACACGCTCCCGAGTAACGCCGTAGAAGGGAACGCCACTAAAAGTGTGTTTATCTCTGTAGGAGAGTAAACGCTTCGTCAATCATGTATTTATTTTCATTTCAGAAAAACGTCTGATTTCCCTATGTGTTGGTTGCGGCAATCAAATTCACGATCAGTATATTCTGAGGGTTTCTCCGGATTTGGAATGGCATGCGGCGTGTTTGAAGTGTGCAGAGTGTAATCAGTATTTGGACGAGACCTGTACGTGCTTTGTTAGGGATGGCAAAACCTACTGTAAAAGAGATTATATCAGGTACGCCATTTACGTTGTTTAATTATTCGCTTCGATTTGACGATCGAAAGAGCAGAGGGCCAGTTGCTTTAAGTTATTTCCCCCCAAGGTGCCAGGGAGGGGGGCAAAAAGTTGCAGACGAGTTTCTTCCAGCCATTATTTTTATGACTGTTATTTCAAGAAAAATCGCATTTGCCCATAGCGAGGACCTCGTGTGCAATTCTCCTGCATCAAGACATAGCTTGCTGCGTTGAGTGTTGTGACCCTAACAAAGCAGGGGAGCTTCTAGTGACAGAAAAAAAAATGTATATGTCTTAAATAGTCTAGGAGCAGCACAGATCGCTTTTAAACATTTACCTGAGAAATGCAGCTCTGTGAGGGCTTGCAGAAGTCTCCAGCAAGGAAAGGGACACGAGGAATTAAAGACACTTCAAACATGTATGCACTAAAAAAAATAAAATAAACCGATTTATGCCAGGCCAAGGGTTTTATTTTATTGTATTGTATTTTATTTTTTAAATAAGGCGAGGTTCTGTTCAGTTCTGAAGGCGGGATCCCTTTATTTGAGAGGTTAAACGCTAGACTAAAACGTTTCTTTGCTAAAATAACTGACATTTAATCTTTTTAAATATTAACCCCTTGGAGATATGTGACTGCCTTTTCTTTCTTATCTTATCTGTGCTGATGAATTAGACAGAGCAGATCAAATTGCCCATCATCTGTTCGCGAACAATTGGGTATATTTAGATAATGGAACTGCTTCCTTCCTCGCATTAAAATCTGGTAACTGATAAAATGTGAACGTTGCCAATCCCGACACCGGAGCGAAAACACCGCAGAAACTGGGAGGGGGCTGATGATTTAGACACTTGATCCGCTTCTAACCTTTGGTGTCATCTGCTTAGGTCGGTGTATGGCAGCACTGTTGTGTATCCTCGCTGAGGTCTAGCCAGGGGGTGTCCGCGGGAAATTTCAGGGCTAAATATCCATGGACGATGCCTTCCTAGTGTCATTTTATTCCGGGTTGGAAAGAAACACGCTCGAGTCTCTTTCTCCCAGCACGTCCCTTCCCTGCCCAGCGGGTTCCTCCGACCAGGCGGTGCAAATTCCCCTCCAAATTTTGCAGTGATAAAAACAAATCTCCTTCCTTTCCCCGCTTGACTTTAAAGTTAGCTTGGGGTCTGTTCTGGCTCTGCCGGGTTGAAATAAAGGGAAGGCAAACACCGGGGACTTATCTGAGCCTTCAGCTCCTGCGGGAATTTCACTCAGCAGAAGCGATGGGCCAAACAACATGTGCAACTTAAAAAGACCAAGTTTCCGCGAAACCCGCTCCTGTGGCAGGGATCGCTCAATATTCCAAATCGCTAGCATTTAAATCGCTAAAACAACAGCATGTGACAAGGAACTGAGTTCGACTCTGGGCCAAGGAAAAATTATTTAAAAAAAGACCCCCCCCCCAAACTGTTCCCTATACATTTGGCGACTGCCGTTTTGTTGTTGAGTTGCTGGTCCACACACACCACATCATGTATTTCAGAAGTTGGTAGCAATTCACAACCGACTACAGACTGGTGTGTGGCACACATGCACCAAGAGGGCGTAAGCATGCATGTGGACACACACACAAGGACCCATCAGCAGTCTGTTTATAATGGGGGGAAGGGACCTGGTGCGTGTATTCGCTTCTTTCTCTATATCACCACGTTATTTATGAGTGTGTATAAGTCCTCGTAGGGGCTGGCATATATTTTTAGAATTAGACTCACTTGACCCTTTTAATCAAAGAAGTTAGCAAGGAGCCTCCGAGCTACAACTGAAAGGGACCTACTTCTCTTCCCCTGAGATGGGAAGAAGGGCAAATCTGCACCCCTCGCCCACACCCTCTCCTAGCTGGAAGAGGACTCCGGCTGTACTGCAGCAGCTGGGGCAGGAGGGGAAAAACAGAGACGCGGCTGATTTGCTGCGTGGAAGGAAGTTTTCCTCTCCCGTGTGGAGGAGGCTGCAGCGCTCGGGTCAAGGTGGCGGTGCTGGGAGTAGGAGAAGGCGCCGCAAGGTTGCACGGCGGGGGGCGGCGGAGTGAGTGTCCCAGCCTGTTTCAGCGCCTTCGAGACGAAAAAGAGTGGGGGTGCAAAATGAAGCCTGGAGCCGGAGGAGAGCCTTCAAGGCCTGGGGGTGGGGAAGTTAGCTCTTGTGTGTTGTTAGAGGGGAAAGCTTAGGGCTTGGGAAAGGGGCAAAACTCCCGAGAGGCTCCCTCTGAGCAAGCCCCCGGCTGCCCCGGGGAGGGCAGGGTGCCCCTGGGCTGCGCCGCCCGGGCCCCCTCCGGCCCCTTCCCCGCCTCTCGCCGCGAGGCGATGCGGGCGCAGAGCGAGGCCGCGCGGGCCGGTCCCCTGCGCTGCCGGGCGGCGGTGCGGAGCGGGGCTGCAGTGACTCCAGTGAAACCTCTTGCTTCTTTCCCCCCTTCCTCCCTCCCTTCCCACTTTCCCCCGGGCCGGGCCCCGCTCAGGTTATACGGCATCAAGTGCGCCAAGTGCAGCATCGGCTTCAGCAAGAACGACTTCGTGATGCGGGCCCGCTCCAAGGTGTACCACATCGAGTGTTTCCGCTGCGTGGCCTGCAGCCGCCAGCTCATCCCCGGGGATGAATTCGCGCTGCGGGAAGACGGCCTCTTCTGCCGGGCGGACCACGACGTGGTGGAGAGGGCCAGCCTGGGCGCGGGAGACCCGCTCAGCCCCCTGCATCCCGCCAGGCCGCTGCAGATGGCAGGTACTGCCCCCTCCCCCGCCGCTGCCGCAGCCGGGCGCGGAGCTCCCTCCCTGGCCCCGGGGACCAGGACAGCACACAGGGACTGGCCCTCGCTTAGGCCGGGCGGGGCTGGCCCGTGCGCTGCGGGTAGCCGGGCACAGCCCGAGCGACGTGTGGGTCGCATATAAACAGAGATTAGATGCAGACCTATTTATAACCACACGCCTGCCACCATTCTGCCTAGGCACACAATGGCCATGCATGGCAAATACAGGGCATATGGCTGGGCACACGCGCCGAGCTAGACTGTGCATACAGGCAGGGCCACACGTTTCTCTGCAGGAATTGGATTAGCTTTCCGAGGGTTTCCTATAACCACACACGTGCAGTCGCTCTGTATTATCTGTTACACAGGCAGAGCCCTAGAATACACCTAGACGACAGGGTTACCCACGCACAGTGATATGTGTGCACATGTATCTACACACACGCATTTGTTTTTATCCATAGGTTCATACATCTCTGGAACTAATAGGTGTGTGCGTTTGTATGCACATGCATAGGTTTATACTGTGTGTGTGTGTGTGTGTGTGTGTGTGTGTGTGTGTGTACGTACACATAACAGATACACACCTAGAGAGATCTGTATTGAAACCTTGAAACAAGTGGTTTCCCTTTAGGTGTTGGGTGGATCTTTGTCTGCAGAGACCACTAGTTCACGTGGAGCATACCTTTTCCTGCTTTGAAACTGAGACATTTGGAAGTCGAGGTAGATGTTTACAACAGGCCTACCCGAAGTCACACATCTTTTTTTTTTTTTTTTTTTGGTTTGTTTTTTTTTGTTCGGTCAATTCTTTTGAAACACGTGGAACAGGCTGTTTTTAACATTGGTGAAAGCAGGTTCCGAGAAGAGATGGACTTAACTACAGGCGAGCACTTAGGTTGTAATTTAAAACTGTCAACAAGCTAATCTTCAGTAATTGCCTTTTAAAGCGATTCTTGCTTCCTTGAAACATTTTATGCGGTTTGATCAGAATTTCATTCCCAGCTCGGCCCGGGAACTTCAGACTCCCCAGCCTATGAAGTTCCCTTCCCGATTTTTGGACCGGGCCTCCGATTTTTATAGAGGCCGAGCTTCAAGGAAGGGGCACATCTCTCCCAGACAAGTAAGGTTAAATAAAACAAGGTTGGCATGGAGAGCTGCTGTTTGGATGAGTGTAGATCTGAAAGGTATTTACAAAACCCTGCCTCATGTTTACACGGGAACATGTCCCCCTCCTGAACCGATTTATAAATAGAAAAGAAGCAGAAAGTTGATCACTGCAGCATTGGGGGCTATTTTTTGCAGCCTTTTTAAAGTCTGTTTGTGGAAGGATCCAAAATGTGTGCAGATCCAAAATGACCCAATTTTAGGGCTCTTATTCTGTATTCCTCGAATAATGGCTTTGCTGTTTTGTAGTGCCAGGCAGAGACATTAGAGACCCGATTTGTGTCGTCCCAAACTGAGGGTTTCCTTCGTATTTAAGGCCAAGATTTTGAGGAAAATATGTGCTTTAATTTTTCCTTAGTTTTGGTCAAATTACCTTTCGGGTAGGGCTAATATATTTCATTTCCGAAGAAGAGCAGATATGCAGTTCATAGCAAAAGGCTGCGTTTCCAGCTTTCAATATGACATGATCCATTTAAACGTATTTCTTGACGGTTTCCATGTAAAGAATCAGATGCTTTGCTTCCTGCCTTTTTATAGCTTTGCAATACTTTGGGATTTTAAGGGAGAACAAATGTGACATAAATTCACATTGAACCTTCAGACTTACCAATCAGCCCTTTCCCTTGGATCCTCAAGAGGTCGGACATATTTTTCCCCCTGCAATGTTCACAATGAAACCCATTTATTATTTTTTCTCCCTCTTCCCCCCTTCTTGTATTTTTGTAAGCGGTGGCATAAAACCCGCTGAGAGCTGGTAGACCTAATTGCGTTGAAGGTCTGAGCCCAAGATGCGATAGATTCTCCTACAAGACGCAGACAGCAACATGCTGCAGCATTCCCTATGCTTTATGCTAAAAATCTGCTTATGTGACTTCTCCGGAAAATAAATAAATATTTTCTCCTTTCATCCCCTCCCCGGGCCTATTTCCGAGCAGCATGCTCCTTGTCTGTCACAGATAATATGGGGATGAGATTTAGCTATTAAGGCGCTGCTCCCTCTCTCCTCTGCTTCCCCCCCAATTTGTGCGTTAAATGTGCACTAAGAAATGCAGAGTCCATGAGCAGGGGAAGAGATAGGGACGAGGTCAGAGCTCCTAATGCATTCGTGGCCTTTCCAGCCAGGATCCTCCCCACAGCTGAGTGTCTCTGGGTTTTTCCCGTCTTACTTATGGGGATCCTGTTCCTTCCTTGCCCTTCCCTTACAGCAGAACCTATCTCTGCCAGACAGCCGGCTCTTCGACCCCACGTCCACAAGCAGCCCGAGAAGACCACCCGAGTCCGGACTGTCCTTAATGAAAAACAGCTTCACACCTTGAGGACCTGCTACGCTGCTAACCCCAGACCTGACGCCCTCATGAAGGAACAACTGGTGGAAATGACTGGCCTCAGCCCCAGGGTCATCAGGGTCTGGTTTCAAAACAAGCGGTGCAAGGACAAAAAAAGGAGCATCATGATGAAGCAGCTCCAGCAGCAGCAGCCCAATGACAAAACTGTAAGTGGTTGCAGCCGCTTCGCTGAAGGGCAAATGCTCCTTTGATCCTTCCCGGTGCTGATCCTATTTGCGCTGGGTCTGGTTCTGCTCTGGATGACGTGGGGGCTCCCTTATTTCTCTACAGTACAGATGTGGGACGAGCTGGTTTGCCTCCAGATTACCCTAAGCATTGTTCATTTGTTCTGTTGTGAGTGCAATTAAACTAGACCACAGAGAGCAGTCTACAGAGCCTGCTCAGGCAACACGTGGCTTTGTGGGGCTGAGGATTCAGCGAGGATTAGAGCAACTACCCTGCACTATGAATTGTGACCTGTGGAGTTTATGGCATGTAATAAGCCGGGCAGTGTGTAATATTTATTTTGCAAATGCAGTGAACTCCTCGAGGGGGAAACGATTCATTCCCTTCTCTCCAGTGGGTTTACACACGAGGCAAAAGACCAGGAATCTGATGCATTTTCCTAGCACTTGATATACCTTTCACACTGGCATTGCACGATGGTGTGAGAGGGAGGGAGAGCTGAAGGTGGCAAGCGTAGTGGAAAGGTTGGATTCGTCCTCCTAGCTGCAGTATACTCATAAATAAACCCCCAGGTCCTACAGGTGAGCCACAGGCTGCAAACCAGGCTGCCTCCCTCTCCTCCAGGCACCTCCAGGGAAGCCCGCTCTGTCTCTCCGTTTTGTACCAATGCGGTTGGTTAGATCCTCTCCAGCAGAGTTTATTATTCCCCTCTCACTATATTGACTGACCTGAAAATGACTATTAATTCATACGGCTGCCTAGTTAAGCGGAATTTAAGGAGTTTCATTTTACCACGCTGGAATGCAATAAAACACGCCAACCTGAAGTTGGCTGCACAGTATTGGTGGAGTTATTTTGTGCCCAGGAGCCGGAGCCGGCAGGATACATGCCGCTTCGGAGAAATACCCAGATTGCAGATCACTGGCTATAGGGATCCGTGAACACAAACTACAACCTCAGCCCTTGTTCCTTCTGGTGCATCGGCATCTGGTGCACGCATTTAACAGTATTTTTTTAAGGCAACCGGGCAAGAAAAAATAGGAGGATTAAGAAGAAAGAAAGTAAACTTCCAGTGTGATAAATGCGGTGCATAGAATTAGGCCGCCCTAGCCTAGAACAGAGCAAGACATCCACAGCAGATTAACAAAGTAAATAAAAGCGACTGTATAGATAAGATAGAAAGCAGTTTATTGACTCAGCGCGTATATACAATAAAGTTAACCGAGCTCATTAACATCTTTGGGTCGGCTGTTTGCAGAACATCCAGGGGATGACAGGAACTCCCATGGTAGCTGCTAGTCCCGAGAGACACGACGGAGGTTTACAAGCAAACCCAGTGGAGGTTCAGAGTTACCAGCCGCCTTGGAAAGTCCTCAGTGACTTCGCATTGCAGAGTGACATAGATCAACCTGCCTTTCAGCAACTAGTAAGTGTCCGTTCCCAGGCGGGCAGAGAGCGGGGTGTGCCCCGAGCGTGGCGTGTCCCGTGGCGTGCCCCTCAGAGCCCCGTGGTCTCACTCAGTAAGCGGCTGAATAGAACAAAACTGAGTGTATGGGGGTTTGATCCGGAGCATATTGAGATCGATGGAGAGGCTCTTACTGACTCGAAAGGACTTCGGATCAGGCTCGGAACCCAGGGCCGACACGATCATTAAGCTCATCATGCTCCTAGTCAAATCTTACCAGGACCATTGCAATATTGTAACCCATTTTTACATACTTTTGTGATTACTAAAATTAGCCTCGTACTTTTTCCCCCATTTTGGCCAAAGATTGACTGCACCAGCGGGTTAATAATGCCATCCTGTGTTCTGGGCTGATGAGAGTGTTCATGGAAAAAAAAAAGAATGTAATTTAGCTCAACTGTCTAATTTCTTGTTGTGCATGTGCGGCTAGAGAGATACTCCTAATTACCCCTCTGAAATGATCTTTTATATTTAATGAAGGGAATTGTTAGTACATATTTCACATGCTAAAGCCAAACAATGTTAATGGAACTGGCTTAAACCAACAAAAGACAGACATTTAAGAATAAATTCTGTTCTTAACTCACTTCCTTATGCCTACGTCATTTGGCAGCTCATATGGGACCATATCATCTGCAATACTTAGGCCCAACAAGGTGAATTAAGGACAGAAGTTCAACCTTAACTCAATTTCCTGGCCTAAGTGTGTTTAAACCAGATCTTTAAAATAATAAGGTACGTTGTGTATGGTTTTTCAGTGATTCAAGTACTAATTAATAATGAAACGTTGCCATAGACAGACACTTTAGATTGATTTTCAAAATAAATCTTTTGGACCAATAAGGTTGGTAACAAGAAAGTATTTCCAGACTTTTCAGTGGAGTATTATACTCCTTCAGATGATGCATTTCTCCTGTTTTAACGCTGCAGTATAACATTCCAGCGGGAATGAAGCCTATGTCCATTGGGAATATCCTGCATTTTAGCAGTAGAGCCCCCTGGGTGCTGCCAGGCAGTTTAGTTCAGTTCTAGAGCAGCTTCTGTTCTCTCTGCTTCCACCAAGTTTTGAGGTAGACCTGCTTTGACTATGTTATGTGTTATAGGAACAGAAGACTTTAAAACCCTTTGATTGGGGACAAGGCCTAGCTATGTAGAAATGAAGCTCTTGATACTGGGATGTAAATCCAGGATCCTTTTATGGCAGTTTGGCCAAAAAGAAATTTTAAAAAATGTTAGAACAGGAGAGACTTGTAAACCTGGACCTGGCTGTGTTCATGGGCTTCTGTGTATACAGGGTCCTAGTCGAAGACTCCTCCAACTAAAAAGATGCAAAGGAGAATTTGAAAGGCTGGGCTTCCCAGTCATACACATCACCATCTAAAAAAATCTGTCCGGAAAGAGGAAAGGGGAGTGTAATCCATTTTGTCCAATTGATTCTTATTTAAGGTAGACCCAACTCCCCACCCCAGCCCACTAATAGAGGAAGATAGCTTGTTGCAAAACAAGCACCTTATGCTCATAGATCGTTGTCCTAGTTTCATTTTGTTATATGCACAAAGGAGAGGAGGGGGAAGTATCTTTGCAGTTTCATGTCAGAAAACACAGCAGCTCTTACATAATTGAACACACCAGGCTGCTGGGAATTCCATTACAATTAGAGCCTGCGATCTCTGGAAAGAGAGGCCTCATTAACCACCCCCATCCCTACCCCTTCACTATGGTTTTAATCATCTACTTGGTTTCCTAGATCCAAGTCGATGGGGTGGGTGGGGGGACCTCTAATTATCTGATGGGGATCTAGATTAAATGCGTGAGGTGCATGCTTCTATGATTTGACTTTCTTATTGTTTTTTCCCCTTGCTACCTTTTAATTGATAGTTCCATTTTTATTTTGGCAGGTTAATTTTTCAGAAGGAGGACCAGGTTCCAATTCCACCGGAAGTGAAGTAGCATCAATGTCCTCTCAGCTCCCAGATACACCTAACAGCATGGTAGCCAGTCCTATCGAGGCATGAGGAACATTCATTCAGTTTCTTTTTTTTTTTGTCTTTGTTTTTTCCCCCCATCCCCTTTGGAGAGAGTGGGAAAAAGTTATCACGTTGGGACTCCGAAACTAAAACAAACACAAAAGTATTTAACAACCCTGTAATGAACCTAACAAAGACCGCTCCATGAGAAAGCACGGAGTCTTGTTTGAAATGACAAGGTGATATGGTAGCAACACTGTGAAGACAATCAAGGGATCTTACTAGAATAATCATTTTAAACAAACAAACACAAAGAAAAAGTAAACGCGCTATTCAGTGATCGTAGGAGGATCGAACAGACGTTTTTAAAAACGTAGAGGATTTGTATTCCCGGATCTCAAAAAAAAAAAAAAAAAAAAAAAAAAAAAAAGAAAAAGACTGCACATCTTAGAGAGAAACCAAGATAGAGAGACTTTCTATCTAAATCCATCCTAATCCGAATGGTGCTGTTTCTATTCTGGTCATTGCCTTGCCAAAAAGGAGCTCCAGTAGATCACCCAACACCAGGAAAAAGACAATCTAGCGCCGCATGGCTGAAAGATTCATTGCAGGAAGGTGGAGCTGCATTGGTTTGCAATGGTTTCTTTTCTTTTCTTTACTTTCCCGCCCCCCTTTTTTTCTTTTAGTTGACTTTTAACGAGGGGTTGTTTCCTGGGTCTCTGATAGCATGTACTGTAGCTGGGGTTTTACTTTTGTTTCGTTGAGATCCATCCTCTATCAAGAAGTCTGAAGCGACTTTAAAATAGGTTTTTGAATTCCTATTTAAAAAAACAATTTATAAAAGCATTGCAACAAGGTATACCTCTATTTTGCCACAACGCGTTTCGGGATTGTGTTTGAATCGTGTCCGTCCAAGAACTTTCCCCCCCAAAGATGTGTATAGTTATCGGTTAAAAACGACTGTTTCTCTCTCTCTCTCTCTCTCTCTCTCTTTCTTTCTTTTCTCCCCCCCCCCCCCCCCACCTAAAGTCTTACATTTTTCCTATCTGTACTCCCGCCCCCTTTTCTCTCTGGAAATAAAGAGGAAAAAAGGAAAAAAAAATGTTTGCTCTTGCATTGCAAAATTATAAAGTAATTTATTATTTATTATCCGAAGACTTGCCACTTTTCTTGTCATTTGACTTATTTTTTTTGTTTGCTGAAGAAAAAAAAAAACCCAGAAGAAAAAGGTTGTACCGTGGTCTTTGAATTATATGTCTAATTATATGTGGTTTTGTCTTTTTTTTTTTTCCTTCTTAAATATTCTGTGAAATAAAAGCGCCATATGTAGAATGATTATATCTTCAGGACTATTTCACTAAATAAGCGTTTGGAATAGAGAAAATAAGACAAAAGGAAGGAAAATCCCCTCTTTTATATATTTACAAGTTAGCAGCTAAATACCTGAAATAAAATATTGCATGCAAATCAGGTCTTTCTCCAATACAGTGAGTGTGATATTTTATTGCAAGTATTAAGGATCGGCTTGTAAATTCCGTTTCAACAATTATATCAGGGCTAGATTGATGCCTTAGCTTTCAATTGATAACACGACGAGCTTTCCCGTTCCCCCTCCTCCCTTAAAGTGATATTACTCTAGGCATGAACTGACATCATGTTAAAACACGTAAAAACCCTCAGTTTTTCTGAGCTTTATTATTAAAAAAAGAAAAATAATAATAAAAAAAAGAAAACAAGTGCTGTATACCAAAGCCTGGTTGTTAAGATTGTTGAAGTGACCTGTATTTAAAGCATACAGATAAAAGGGAAGCATTTCGCTTAGCAAGTCAAGTATGATCATTATTTATCTGTGTCTGCTGTCAAACCGATTGAAAAATGCTGCAGGAAGAACGGGGCTGAGGGGATGTCTCTCTGAAATCGCACGATTGGCGTTTCTTATTTTCTTTTCACTTCCTTTCCCCCTCCCTCTTTTCTTCCCCCTTTTTTTTTAATTCGCAGGGAGGGGGTTGGGAGATGGTGGTGAAAGCTAGAAACGTGGGCGATTTCTTGGGGAAAAGCAGAGGGAAAAAAATAGGAAAGAGTTGTTTTTGCTCCAATTCAAGTATTCCCCTGTGCTCTCAGCCAGCACAGGACAAAGGCTCGCTTTAAAAAATCCTTAACAACTGGAATATACAGATTTCTAGTCTGACAAAGACAAGTTGGTTTGCATGATAGTTACTCCAAAGCCTCATGTTTTCTTAACATAACCTTCCTTTCTTTCCCCCACCCCCATCCCAACCCACTCCGAGCAAGCTAAGCTATAGACAAACCATTTCGACATTAGGAAAAAAAATAAGGTTAAAAAATGTCTAATAGAAAGATTTCGACTATCCTGATTAGAAAACTGGATTCATTTTGTATGCTCAAGTGTAATACATTTTTGAATACTTGATAAATATTTAAATAAATATGAAATCTACATTAAACTGTGTAACACTTATGTTTTCATACAGGAAGCCAGGTTTGGTAGAATAGGTTGAGGGGGAGGAGGGCACTGGTCCAGCGTCCCTGCAGTTGTTCCTAGTTATTGCTGGAAGGAGATTGTTTGGCTTTGGAGGCTTCAGACACTGAGGAGCATCTTTGCTGAAGTTAAACTGTAACCAGGGCCAAAACCGAGCGAGCCCTTAACTTTTTGTCTCTTGTTTTCGACAAAATCTGGCTGCAGGCTCTTCACGTGCCCATAGGAAACACCGTCTCCGTACACTGAAAATTCAAGCAGCACAAGGCTTGCGTGTTGACTGATGTGCTTAATTGGTGACAAATCATCCTGTTCAGCCCTTCTGGCTCAAGGCAATTGGGCAGAGTGGATTCATGGTTAGTCATAATGTTCCTGGGAGTTTTTCATGCACTGGCTCAAAAACTTTCTAGACAATGGAAAAAAATGAGGGAGACGGAGAGAGCACGGCTGTTATTGTCTGTGATCGCGGGCAGCAGAAAGGCTTTGTTTTGATTTTCACTTTTC
>NW_005841877.1:1538860-1540050 GCF_000455745.1 Alligator sinensis
TGGAGGATGCATTTTGGGGAGTGTCCGCTGGGCTCTGGTCTGTGCTGAGGACAGTCCAGTGCACTTTGCCCCGCGCACGGCACAGCTGCTGTGGGTCTGGGGCGACCTGACCCTTATGAAGCTAAAAAGGGTGTCCTGATATTTTCCTGGCCAAGTCAAATACTGTAACTACTAGCAACTGCTCGATTTTTGTTGTTGTATGCCTTAAGTGTGTGTGTGTGTGTGTGTGCAAAAGAAATCTGTCAGCTCGGGCATGTTTTTTAGTGAATATGAGTGCTAGAGTGGGCTGAACCTTTGCAAGCCTCCTAACTGCTAAAGGGTGCAAAGGGCTGCCTCTGCCTCTGCCAAAGTACACACACGCACACGGGGATGCGTACGTCTGTACCGCAGCCACGATGAGCAGCCTGTCGCTTTCCCTGCAGTTTGGACATGCTTCATCTGGAGCCCAGGGGGCTGCAGTGAGGATCACTTGGACTTGTATTTTTGTTGGCAAGGTAGCCCCTCACTTCCAGGGAGAGTTCAGCACGTTTTTCGAGGTCTTGAGCTTTGTGTTTGACTTTCAGATTTACAGTCCTGCCTGAAGATGAGAACCCCACTCTCTTTCATCCGCATGTGTATGCTATGCCATGGCACAGGTATATCATTACATCATTCCGGGAGTGTCTAGTTATCTCTCCTAATGCGATTCCCTCTCGATTGCCATTATTGAACCATCCCATCCTTGCTCTGAATTCTTCCTTCCGGGCACTGTCATGTATTTTTCCTCAGCAAAATTATATCCCCATTGAAAACTCTCCGGCTCTTCCCGAGGCTGGTTCCCTGGGGATGTATTGCATACATCTCCCGCTCCCTCCCAGCCCCTCCATGCCACCCAGACGCGCGGGCGTTGGAAAGGATTGATTAGTTCTGCTAAGAGGCGCTTTTTGTCTCATGTACCTGGCCATAATTAAAAGCAAGTCTCTTGGTTGCTGTAGAGTCCTTCACTTTTCTGATTTAACTCTCCTTGCCTTGGAGCCACGTTTCCACCCCAGGCGCTGAGAAGCTGTAGATTGCAGGACAAACTGCTCCTGCCTCCTGATGTTAATTCAGTTTTAGTGACTACGCTGTGATCATCGGGCTCCTGAGCAGGGGCAGCGGGATTTATGCGAGAGACAGAAAGGGAGACCTCATCATTGCCTCCATGCACCCAT
>NW_005841877.1:1540176-1541457 GCF_000455745.1 Alligator sinensis
TCATTCCCCCCACGCACCCATTCCTGCTATTCAATTCGCTACTTTTTCATCTACTTTAAGGGCGGTAATTACCCAGCCCAGCTGCTCTGCCTCTCCTCTTGCTGTCCTGTCTTTTATATCATAAAAGAGCAGCATATATGCTCATATAAAGAGCAGCACGTGTTATAACTGCGGGCCTTCAAAGTATTGCTGATTGCTTATAGGCATCTTGATGTGTTGGTCTTAAACAACCTTATTTAAGGTAATCAAGAATTTTGGTCAGATAAAAAACATTCTAATTTCAGTATTTTTTTTTTTACTAGGTTTAACTCTCATCTCCGCCCCCCCCCTCCCCCCAAACCCGACTTCTGGACGAGATGTAGACGATGTGGGGTCTGAATTTCAATTTTGAGACGAGTCAAATCTATCAAAAGTAAGTACTTGGGACTTTTAAAACTGTGTGTACGTTTCAATGTGGATCACAAGTGAAAAGAAAGCAGAGTGACTTTTAAGTATTAGCTATTTGTGCCCATCATTGATCCCCCTTTGCAAAAGTTCCTTCTGAACATTTTAAAAATCGCAGAAAGAAAGAAACAAAGAGGACGGTGGTCACGGGAGAGTCGTATCCTGAATGGTTTAACGAGGAAAGCCAACCGCAAGTTAGATGAACCTGTATTATTTCAATACGTGTCAGTTCAATTCTTTGATTTTAAACCGTTCAGAAGGAAATTTTGCAGAGGGGGGTTGTAATAGGTGCTTAAAATCCTTCAAGCTATAATATGTGGCTCTATGGCTCAGTCGAGCTGCAAGTAGTTAATAAAGGGTGCAGGAAAGAGATCCTGTTTACTGATTGTTTCTGATTGTTGTTTTCTTGATAAGAGAGCAAGCCACTGAATGACTGTTTGAGCTCAGGCGCCACAAACATAAACTTAACAGCTAACAATGTCCCGGGCCGTGATGGAGGATCTATCCACACCTCCCAGGGACTTCTGAAGTGTAGACAGAGAAACTAGTTCACAAGAGGGCAGAAAGAAAAGCCTGGCTGGGGTGGGGGGCTGGGTTGATCTGGGCGCAGCAGCCTTTTTTCGCTTCTTTGCCCGCTTTGCCGTGACCCGGGGAGGCTGCTGTCCAGGCAGCTTCGTGTGAACAGAAAGCTGCCCCTCTCCAAGGAGCCGGGGGGGGGGACTGGCAAGGGTTTCTCGGGGAGACACGGGCGGGAGGCTGCGGAGGGTGTCGCCTCGTTTGACATCGTGTCACTGCATGGTCAGCAGAGAGCCTGGCTTGTTTTGAGGGGGGGGGGGG
>NW_005841877.1:1541484-1542038 GCF_000455745.1 Alligator sinensis
CCAGGCAGGCCGGAGGGGGCGGCTCCTCCTGCCGCTGCACCCGTGTCATTGATGACCTGGGCTGGGCAGGTAGGAGGCAGGGGTTTATGTGATGTGATTATCCCCTTCCCTGCAGCCGAAGAAGGCAGGTACCGGGCGTGTTTCGGGGGTGGGGTGGGGGGTGCTTGGGAAATAGTGGTGGCCCTGACCCCGGCCGGGCAGCGAGGGGCAGAGGCAGCCCGGGTGTGGCGGTGTCGCTGCTGTCGGGGGCTGCTCAGGTCGGGAGATCTCCAGGGCTAATCCAAACAACGGGTTTGACTTGTGAGGTCCGGAGTCTAGACAGGGCTGGTGGCTCGGCGGCTCCTTATCTGGCTTCGGGATCAGCCCAGGGAGACTTTCTGAATGTCCACAGCAGCGCTAGGATCTGCCAGGCCGGGAGCCAGCTCACCTCGCAGACAGGCCGACAAACACACCACCTGGAGGCTTTACAGCTCGCTTTATTGTTCTGCTGCTCCGTGTTTGGAAACATTCATCTCTGTCTGACTGTCGGCCCTGCCAGCTGAGAGTCCCCATAA
>NW_005841877.1:1542087-1546742 GCF_000455745.1 Alligator sinensis
CCCGCCCCGCCCCGCCCCGCCCCGGCCCGGCCCCGCGCGGGAAGCGGCGATCGAACCTGTGCAATTAAAGGGAGGAAGTCGGGTTAGACACAAGATCTTCTTTGGGAGCTGGAAATTGCCTTCTCTTTCTGCTGGGCTTGTGGATGCTGCAGGCTGGTTCCTGATGCAGGGGAGATCAATAAAAGCATTGCACTCAAGGAGCCAGCAGCGTGTTGGGGGGGCGGGAGGCACCTTTGCTCGCATCTCACCCTTTGGGTTTTTTGATTTTTCGAAAAACAAACAAGCAAACCCCCCCCCCCCCCAAAAACAAACAAACCCCAAACCCAACAACAACAACAAACTTTCTTGGTATGGTACGCTCATCCCTCCAGCCGGGTTGTGTAGGATTTTCTTCCCTGGACGCTCAAGGAGCGAGCAAGTCCGGTGCTATGATCTATTCACTGCACTGCAGAGTAGATGGGGCAGATTCTGAGTGTTTGGACGCGGTGTAAATCCTGAGCCTTTCCTCCCAAGTGCATGCTGTTTCGCCGGTGTCATTTAGATAAGGGCCGCTGTTCCGGAAGGAGGAAGAAGATTGCACTAAGTAGAGAGCTCTGACATGCTATTTTCACTAGATATTGTAATTGAGCTGCTAATGTGGAATTATGAAATGTGTCTGTGGCAAGGACTCAGCCTCTCTGCAATCTCCAAGACTGTCGTTTCTGGAAGATTAGCTGTTCTCTAGGCTTTAGCGTGAATGTTTTGTAGCTCTGTGTTTAGAGCAAACAATGACGTCTTGCAAACAATTTCTTGCCTAACACCATGAAACCTGTTCAAACCAAAGAACAGATTCCCCCTTTCCTCATGTTTCAGCAAATTCAGAATCAAGATAGCAACATTTATCATTAAGGGTCCATTTCTGGGGGATCTTGGCATGACTTTTTTTCCTTTCTCATGGGTAAAACTTGCTGTTTATTTTGATCTGTCACAAATACAAGGTGTTGTTTGAAATGTGTTAAACTTAGCAGGTATATAGAGATAATGGGAGACGGGTCACTGGGCATGATGAAGTAAAATATGGTGGGAATTAACTTGAAACGTTTATGAATGTTTTTACTTCAGCCCATAAATTAACCTCCTTAAAAAAGATACCATGCGATGTATATGATCTTAAAAAAATGACACTTAAAATTAGCCAATGTTTGGAGTCTAAACATTTTATCCAAACATTCATATATTTGGGGATAAAACTATGGAAATTCAGGGCCTATGAAAATAAATTGGACTATTCCCATGAGTAAGAGCTTGCAGAATTAGGGCTTTTCTATATCAGCTGATATATAACTTTCTGTTCCCAATAAAGTCAGTGGAAGGTTTACCATTTGCTTCTATCTAAGCATGAACATAGAGCTGTTGATCATATTGGGGCATAATTCTAGTCCAGTAGAAATCAGCAACAGCATTCCTATGGACTTTAATAGGTATAAAATCCATTCCCTCATTTCACGCAAAAAAAAATTTCCAGTTATATTTTGTATTTTGTATTCAATATATATTTTACCTGATATTGTTACACAGAATCTACCAACCAAAATAGCTAAACCATCAATACAATGCTAGTTTGTACAGTAATGAGAAACATAAGCTAATCTACCTTCAGGCCTGTGGAGACAAACCTGTGCTAGAACACCACAAGTATCCCCTTTCTCATGTGTAGCTCCCCAGCACAGACGCATGCTCTGTACAAATTGCCTACCTGGACATTACTTTACAGATAACCATTCTTAGCAGAACTTTAAAGCATTCTTCCAACATACTTCCTAAGTTTGAATTTAAATGCAGTTCTCCATTGCAATATGAAGTGAATGAAGTTTAGCACTTAGGCCTTAGCTTAACAGTCATGGAATTATCCTGGTTTTACTAGGAACATAATCCAATGGGATTCTGAGTATACAAGAACTGCAGGATCCAATCCAATATATGTGAACTGAAGAGCCTTTTACTCTGTTCACATCTCTTAGCAAGAGCTGAAATCACTAACACACTTTTAAGAGTTATATTTCTTGCATGAGTAAGGGTTTTTTTCCAGGACTAAATGCTTCTTTTGCCCTTTTCCAATGAAGTCAACAGGAATTTTACTGATGAATTCAAAGTGATCAGGGCTGAACCTTTAGGAGCTGAGGCCATGAACAGTTGTATCTGTCTTGTTTAAAGAAGCATTTCAGGACAGCTTTCATTTTTGGAGGCCCTTGGATTGCTGTTTAATGTAACTGGGCAGGAAAAAAAGAAAACAGTATCACATAAAAGCAGCATATTGAAACTGGTTAGATAGTTCTACTCCATTTTCTTTAAACCACTGTTTAGTAAATCCCTATATATGAACTTTATATGGGCAATTTGCTGAACTAATTAACCTAACTGGCAAAAAGACACCCAAAAACGTGTCCCAAGGACTTTAAGTAGAATTATGCCTCTTTGGCTCATTGAATTTAATTAGTTTTCAAGTTAAATAAAGTTAAATATCTCTTCATATTAAAATTGGTAGTGCTGAAAGCATTTGGAATATGTCTTGCACTGATCATGTGGCAAAACTGTTTTGGGGTACCACAAAATGAAGTATTAGCCAATCAAATCTTAGACAGAAATCTGTTACCAAAGGCCTCAACTCCGCAGTTTGTAGCCTTTTCAAGATGGGTGACATCCTATGAAAATGTGAGATTAAAAAAAAAAATCAGCTCCTCAGTTCCTTCCACCCTAAAACTCTTATAAAACACAAGAAAAATGAAGCTACATTTGAAAAGCAATTAATCTACTAAATGTGGACAATGCTTTTATAAATATCACATGGTAACATCTAAGTTTTGTCTAACAACATTTTTCCAGTAAATACTTTGTGTATACAAAACATTTTTCACGTTTGAATCACCAGCTCATTTATTTACAAGATTTATTTCCCAATTCTTTGCTGCTACTGTTTTTGTACAGACTGTGGCATAACGGAGACTGATTTTGGTTAGTCTCTAAGGACCAATACAATAAACATAGTTAATAATAATAATGATAATTATAACAGCATATAAAAGGCTTATCTTAGTGAGTTAAGCATAAGAAGATAATAATAATTTGAACATAAGAAGTGCCATATTAGGTCAGACAATGGCCCATCTTGCTGAGTACTCTATCGCCAACAACGACAGGAGTAGATGCATTGCATCTAACTCCTTGGCTAAGGACAGACAGTGAAAAAGCCCAAGTCTGAATTGATTAAATTTTCAGAGGTTAATTTAAGCTGTGTAGATTGAACTGATAAGGAAGTGAACGGACATTCATTTTTGATTCCAGAAATGCAGGCACATGCTTGCAGTGGTCCAGGCCAGAAGCTGGGGGGTACTAGAGCATACCTCCTGCTCAGTTGGATCAGACACCTTGGGCCAAAGCTAGCCTGCCCACCTGTGAAGTGGGGTTTGCAGATGCAAAGCATCCTGGGATGCTGGGGGACTGAGTTAACTTGAGTCTGGAAGGGATCTGGGACAGCAGTTCCATAAACTGGTTTGACCTAAATCAGTTAAGTGTGATACTAAATCCATCCAAGTTTATCTTAAACTGGTTTCAGCCATTTTGAAAGTGGTTTATGTGCACTGAACTTCTGTTGTGTCTCAGATTTGAACCTGTTTTCCATCACTTTTACCAATTTGTGTGTAATTTCTGTTCCAAGATACTTTAGAGGGAGAGCATTGAACTGGATATAAGTAGAGTGATCTAGCTCCTCTTTGTTACCCTTCCTGGCATCCACCATTTAGAGATCCCAGAGGAAACATCTCCAACCATTCTGTTCCACAGCTATTAATAGATCCATCATCCATTAACCTATCTAGATCCTTTTTGAACCTGGTTATACTATCTGCCTCTACCACCTCCTATAGCAATGAATCCCACAAATTAACTGTTGCATAATGAAGTATTTTCTCATGTTAGTTTTAAACCTACTAATTTCAGTGAGTGCCCCTTAGTTTTAGTATTCTTGGACTTGGTGAATAACAATTCCCTGTTCACTTTGTTCACACCCTTCACAATTTTATAGATCTCTATCATACCCCTTCCCCCCACCATAGCCTTCTCCTTTCCCAAGTAAAGAATCCTAGCTTTTTTATTCTCTCCTGATATGGTAACTGCTCTATACCCCTGATTATGTTGGATACCCTTCTCTGTAACATTTTTATAGATTCATAGATTGTAGAGTTGGAAGGGACCACAACGGATCATCGTGTCTGACCCCCTGCCCCTGGCAGGAAAGAGGACTGAGGTCAGATGACCCCAGCCAGGTGACTATCTAGCCTCCTCTTGAAGACCTCCAAGCTAGGCAATAGCACCACCTCTCTTGGAAGTCCATTCCAGATCCTGGCCACCCTTACTGTGAAAAATTTCTTCCTAATATCTAACCTAAATCCACTCTTAACTAGTTTACACCTGTTATTCCTAGTCACTCCCTGGGGCTCCTTAGTAAACAGTGTGTCCCCTATTCCCCGTTGACCTCCCCTAATAAATTTATAGGCAGCCACAAGATCTCCCCTCAGCTGTCTCTTGTGAAGGCTGAAGAGATTCAGCTCTCTCAACCTCCCCCTGTAGGGTCTATCACGAAGGCCACTAATCATGTGAGTGGCCCTCCTCTGGACCCT
>NW_005841877.1:1547159-1562684 GCF_000455745.1 Alligator sinensis
TCCACCACCACTCTCTGGGTGCAGTCCCTAAGCCAGTTGGCCACCCACTTGACTGTGTAGGCATCCACTCCACAGTCTGCTAGCTTCCCAATGAGGATAGGGTGCGAAACTGTGTCGAAGGCCTTCCTAAAGTCCAGGAAGATAACATCAGCCTTGGCTCCCGTGTCCAGGCAGTGTGTGACCTGGTCATAGAAGGCTACAAGGTTTGCCAGGCAGGATCTACCTGTGACAAACCTGTCCTGGTTTCCCCTCAGCATCGTTTCCCCTGCTGGGCCTGCACAAATGTGTTCTTTGATTATTTTCTCTAGCATTTTCCCAGGAATAGAGGTAAGACTGACTGGTCTAAAGTTACCTGGCTAATCCCTTCTCCCTTTCTTGAAAATGGGCACCACATTGGCCCTTCTCCAGTCCTCAGGGACCTGGCCGGAGCACCACGAGTGCTCAAACAGCTGTGCCAGCAGCTTAGCTATGACAGTGGCCAATTCTTTCAGCAGCCATGGATGGAGGTCATCCGGGCCTGCTGACTTGTACCCATCCAGCTTCTCCAGGAGCTCCTTAACTATTTCAGAACTAACCATAGGCGGACTGGTGCCATGTGGACATCCGTCAGTGATTGAGGTGGGGGAATTGGCTTGGTTGGTACATAGAAATACTGAAGTGAAGAACTCATTGAAGAACTCTGCTTTTTTCCCCGTGTCAGCCACCAACTGTCCTGATTTTAATTCCACTACATCCTTTTTGATATGCAGAGACCAGAACTGTACATAGTATTCAACGTGTGAGCACACCATGGATTTGTATAATGGCTTGATGATGTTCTCCATTTTCTTTTCAATTCCTTTCTTAATTATGCCCACCATTTTATTGGCTTTTTTGGTTGCTGCTGCACATTATGCTGGCATGTTTAGGGAGCTAGCTACAATGACTTCAAGGTCTCTTTCCTGAGTTGTAACAGCTAGATCAAAATCCAGCATTGTGGGTTTGCATTATGGATACCAAACCAGCTCTTGAAAGCATCTTGCTCTCTCTCTCCTCCTTTCTTATATGCATGTGTGCATACACAACTCATACACACAAACACCATTTCAAATTAGGGCTTAATCATGCTCTCCAGTCCTATGGGGAAACTCCTGCCATTGGGAGGATTGAGTTCCCCAATTTCAGTCTAGCTTTTCAAAGTAAAATGGGAATTTAGAATGACAAGCATGAGAAAACACAGTATTGTTAATAACAGTGCATTAGTGCTATGTTGCAAAGAGCAAGCCTTGAAAAAACAGCCATGTAAGGCATGTTCCAATGTTTGGATGATTACTAAATTAATAAAAACAATACATTCATTATGTGAGTTTCCTCCCTCCCAACACTTTTGCAGCTGTTGGGAATAAGCAAAAGTACTACAAATTTCTTTAAATATTTAAAATATGTATAGTTTCACTAAAGAAAGACAGCAAGTTCCATTTAAAAATAATAGTTAATCAGTTCAAATAGAGAGGACCAGGACCCATCCAGAACTGGTATGATTTACTATTTCACCTTTTGCTTAATTAACTCTCATTGTGATGTACTGGTAATCCATGACACTGCCAATTAAGGGATTTTAGTTTTTTTATGTAAATTGTGAGTTTAAAAACAATGGATTCAGGCTGTGGTTACTTCTGTGGATAAAGGCAGGATCTGAAGAGGACAAATAATACGTCTTCTCCTTCTAAGTATAGGTCAATGATTTCACTAAGGTGCCGAAACGAGAGCCTTTCATTCTACAACCTGCTACTAAAGCTGTTTTCTTTCTGACTTGTGAAAACCATTGTGGAAGAATGGTGCTGGTGAATGGCAATGTTTTTCTTATGGATGATAGGTGTCCATGTTTTCTTAGCCTTCACTGAAAAAATGAATTGATAATAACAACCTGAAACTGATATTGATGGCTAGGGACAGGTACCACATGCCAGGGTAAGATCCAGGTAAGACAACTCCCAGAGTACATTGGGCCTCAAGTTTTCACCACTCCAAATATAAAGAACATTGGTGATGTGTAGGGGGTGCACACATGGCCATGAGATTGGCCATGCACCCCCTGGAAGCACCAGCCATGAAATCTGAAGTGCCAGAGGAAGTGCACTTCCATTTTCACTGGTTTCACTGCTGGTGGTTCTAGGCTTGGTGATTGGCTGCTGGGGGACCCAGACTCAGGAGGCACCAGTCGCTCATGATAAAGAAACCCTAGCAACAACACTGACAGATGAGCACTTCATAATACATAAAGATTAAGGGACCATGCACACCCCAAATGTCTGAACCTTTTTTTAAAAAAGGGAAGGGAGGGTCACTCTTGTCTTTTAAAAGATGGCTGGAGGAGGAGATTTCCTTTTTTATAGGAGTTTAGTTACTAGAGAAGTTGACTATGATGTGGGAGACCTGTGTTCAGTTCTTTTCCCTGCCTGAGGGAATTTAATCTCACATCTTCTATCCACCAAGACAAATGCCCTTACTACCAAGCTATGAAATCTTCAGAACTTTGTAGTGGACATGCTCGATCCACTCTTTTTGAAGTGGAACTAGAGTACAGGAAACTCAAGATTCACTGGGCCAGAGAGAAAAAAGCAAGCACATGTAAGGTCCAGTCTGGCAGCGTGCTCTAAGACCATCTACTGGAGCAAGCCCTACAAGCAGTATAGGTGTGGAAGCCTCTAGTACAGCAGTTGGAAAGGATTTGCAGTAATGGGTCAGATCAATCTAGTTCAGTTTGGAGGTGGTTGTGACCTGGCCACTGCTTCCATTTCCACCACTTCTTCCTGCTGCCTGGCCATGGTATGGCATGGGCAAAGCAACCCCTCTTCCCCTGGGCACAGTTTGGGCAAAGCCCCCTACCTCTACAGGCAGGATGTTCCTGACCCCTGTGCTCAAGTTAGTAGGTCCTAATGGTACTTAATTTAAGATTGGGACTGGGTTATTCTGCCCCAGCAAGACTATGGTACTTGTACTTTTGAGCAGAAGCAGAGCTTAGGCAGTCCATGACTTTTAAAATGAGGCACCTATAGCAGTTTATGAGCCTCAACAGTTAGCTGAACAAGAGTTTCAGGCTTACAATTTTGTATTCAGGCACAAATTCTACCAATGTAAAATACCCAGAATACCTTGGATACCGAAGCTGCTTTTGGATCTGGGCAATAGCCTGTGTTTTCTACTGTGTGTTGACCAACTTTCAACATACTGGCTAAGTACAAACAGGCAAAAAGCCCAGGGCTGAATCAATTCAATCTTTGCAGGTTTCTCTAAACCGCATAGATTGAACCAATAAGCAAGTGAACTGACATTCACTTTTGAAACAGGAAAGGCAGCCAGACCCCTGCAGTAGCCAATACTAGTATAGAATCATAGAAAATTAGGGTTGGAAGAGACTCAGGAGGTCTAGTTCAACCCCCTGCTCAAAGCAGGACCATCCCCTACTCTATCATCCTACCCAAGGCTTTGTCTAGCTGGGTCCTAAAAACCTCCAAGGATGGAGAGTCCACAACCTCTTTGAGTGACCTGTTCCCTTGTTTTACTACCTTCCTAGTGAGAAAATTCTTCCTAAGATCTAACCTACACTTTCCTTGCTGCCACTTGAGACTGTTGTTCCTTGTTCTGTCACCTGCCACCACTGAGAGAAGTCTATCTCCATCTGCTTTGTAACCCCACTTCAAGTAGTTGAAGGCTGCTATTAAAACCCTTTTTAGTCTTCTCTTTTCTAGACTAAATAAACCCAGTTCCCTAGTCCTTTCCTCATAAGTCATATGCCCAAGCCCTCTCACCAGTAGCCAGGGAGGTGGCGGAGAGGCAACTGAACATGCCTGCTAGCCTGCTGGACCTTCTGAAGGCACCCTAATGCAGCCAAGCATGGCTCATCCTTGACTGACTGCCCAAGCTCATGCCCCCTCCAAACCCTTGCTGTCCCCACCCCAGGGGGGAATAGGCCCTCCAACCTGGGGCTGGCCAGATCCCCCAGTCTCAGTGAGGGCTCCCTGCCCCTGACAGGGTCCTGGAGCCCTGCCCTGCTGCAGAGAGGGGATTTTGCCCTCCTACTTCTCAGTATAGTCCAGGAGGGCTTGGATGGCTTGGCAGAGATGGAGGCCAAAGAGGGGGTGGGACTTTGGGGAGTCTCAGCCCAGCTGCCAGCTGCAGGGGGGCAAAAAGACTCTGGTGGGTGCTTTTCTCCCCTGTGCCAAGCAGACCCTGCCTAGGGGTCCAGTGCCAGGCAAGGGGTGCATTTCCCATCCCCACCAGAGGTGGATGGCTGGGGAAGTGGTAGGCCTGAGCCAATCCCAGCCTAGCTAGCTGGGCTGCAGTTGGGGGAGCAAAAAGTCCTCTCCCTCAAGGATCTTTCCTCCCTTTGCTTTCCTCCTCCCAGCCAGGGCTAGAGGGCCCTGCGGGGAGGGGACTGTTCTTCTGCCCCCCATCTTGGAGGGCTAATGGGCAGGAAGTAGGCTGGGGAGCAGGAGCTTTTCTGCCTCAGCTCTGACAGCTGGGGTGAGGGCCAGTCCTGTTCTGCTGGAACAGACAGCACAGCCTAGGGCTACAAATCATCCTGGGATGCTGGGGGACTGTGAATTGACTTGAATCAGGAGGTGATCTGGGACAGAAGTTTCATAAACCGTTTTGACCTAAATCAGTTAAGTCTGATACTACATCCATCCAGGTTTATCTTAAACCAGTTTCAGCCATTTTGTAAGTGGTTTAAGTGCACTGAAATTCTGCCCTGTTACAGGTTTAAACCAGTTTCTCATCACTTAAACTGGTTTGTGCGTAACTTCTGTAATGGGTCCAGATTTTCTATTCTATAAGAGATCTGGACAGTTTCCATCCTTTCAGTAATATGAAGGCATTGCAAAGGGGACTATGAAATGAAAAATTGTATTCCAAATAATCTCTCTTCTCTCTCATTGCTGTCAAATGTCTTATTTAGCATCTAGGTGAAATTAAGGAAGAGATGAGCCCTTTCAAGCTGAAGCACAAATAAGACTTGAGGTAATGCTGGTAGCTGCCAGCAGATAAAGCAAGATTGCATCTGCCCTACTTACTGAGTTTGTGCATCTGCCATTTCATAGTCTGGAGATATTACTAAATCCTCATCTGCTGATCAAGGATCATGTAGCATCAGGTTAAACGAAGGTCTTTTCTTTATCACATTTTGGCCAGCAGATTGTTATTGTTCCTTTGGAAATAGACCTCACACTCCCACATTTAAGTTACTGCAACGCACTCTGTTGCATCAAATAAATCAATTGGTACTAAAGCAGAATGCTGCAGCTGCTCATTAAGCAGTGTATCTTGCTGGGAGCATATGACACCATTTCTCCTGGATCTACACTTGCTACTGACTGGTGTCCAGGTGGAGTTTAAAAAAGTGTTATTTTGACCTACGAAGCTCTAAATGGCTTGCCTTTTTGAGAGAATGTCTCTTTCCCCATGTGATCTGGCCACAGCTGCAGTCAGAGAAGGTGCTGCAGTTGGAGCCTCCACAGTATAAAAGAAAACACACTGATGGCAGCTGCCTTTCTGCAAGGGGTCTTCTTCTTCTGACCCTATTCTCTCCACTCCCACTTTGGTCTGCACGAGCTTGAATATGTTGACCTTCAGGGCAGGCTGCAAGGTCCATCTATTTACCCAGACTTTTGGTGGGAGGGAAACACACAATAATAGGTTTGTCTTGTAGTTAAAAAAAAGGACCCCAGAAAGTTTTTGATTCTATCTCTGCAGTATTTTCCAGTTTGAGGGCAAGGCTTAACAGCTCCTTTAATTTTTTTAGAAACTTACAGCAAAGGGACATCATGGTTTGAGTTCTGACCCTCACAGGAAAGAGAAGATGTTTGTACAGTGGGGTCCTCCCATACACAGATTTGGGAGCAGAACTCCCAATGGAGTGTTAAAAGACAATCTTCTCTCCAAAGCTTGATTGTGCTATCTTATATGATACTAGAGCAGGGATATGATAATCCTCTATTGAATTGTACAGGATGATCCAAATGGATTGTTATTTTTGCCTCTACTCTATAACAAGCGGTAATAGAGTTAAAGAATAACAAAATAATTTTGGCTTGAACATCAGGAAAAATATCTTCAGAGTAAAAGACTGGGAGACAGGGAGAATTGAAATGAAAGCTTTGTTGCTTGAGCCAAAAAAGTAGTAAATGGCCATCAGGGAAATGGAAGGAAAATTGGAAAGAAATAATTTTATCACCACCATTTATTCAAAGCTAAAATATTTTACAGGCAAATAAAATAGGTGTGTCTCTGTCCCAAAGATCTTACAATGTAATTATGTAGTCATGTAGCCAAGTGAAAAAAACAACAAAGGGTCTATTTCAAATGAGAATTTATGAGGAGTCTCATAATCAGCCAGTTTTTAATTAATAAATTCCAATTTCAGCATCTAGCAAAGACAAAATGTGACAAAACTTCTGGACTAGGGACAGACGTTCAAAAAGCCTGAATTGATTCAATCTTTGCAGGTTAGTCTAACCTGGCTATGCTGAACTGGTTTGTAACTGAACAGACATTCTCTCTGGACTAAGGAAATTCAGGCACATGCCTGTAGTGGCTCAGGCTAGAAGCTGATGGGTACTAGAGCAGCCCTTCCTTCTTTTCCAGAGTGCTGAGCTAAGGGGGGCATCTGATTAGGGAGGTCTGCTTGCACCATCCCAGGCTTTTCCCCACTGGCTCTCAATGGGTGGGAGTATTGCCAGCCCCCAGGCCCGGGCTTGCACTCTGAGGCAAGGGAGGTGAGGGGGGTGCAGTGCACACATCTGTTGATGATATGGAGCTTTTCAATCTCCCCCTCCCTGTTTCTTTATACTGTCTGCAGCAAACTGACAGGCAAGCAAGCCAGCAGGGAGCTGATAACAGTGTTTATCACCTCATCAGCAAAACAATAGCTTTTCTCCATTAGTTCAATCTCTTCTTAAACAGTTTACCAGCTGACCTGTTGATTAGCTCCAAAAAGCCCTAAGCGGACTCTGTTCTGTCTACCTATCCTAGTGAAATTGGAGACACAGACACCTCTCAGCATTAGCTAGCATACCACATGCCTAGGTTCCATGGGGCTGGAGTCTGTGCTGTGGGAGATGGGAGGGAGTGGGGGTAGGGCAGGGGGAAGCCAGGCAGACCCTGCTGTACGTGCAGTCTCTGCTGATGCTCCAGCCAGGGAGCAGAAGGAAGGGGCCAGCTCAGATGTGGAGCAGAGAGACCTGCCCAGTCCAAAGAGCATGCCGGGATGCTGGGGGAGTTTGGTTTATCTTAAAACAGCAATGGGTCTTGGACAGACATTGCATAAAGCAGTTTGAGCCAAATCAGTTAAGTCTGATACTACATTCGACCAGGTTTATCTCAAACAGGTTTCAACTATTTTCAAACTGGTTTATGTGCACTGAACATCTGTTCTGTTACAGGTTTAAACCAGTTTCTGAGCACTTAAACCAGTTTATGTGTAATGTCTGTCTCTAGCCCTGGGGTACTTCAAGCGGATTGTTTAACAATAGATTAATCCCTTGAGAATGGACAGCATGCTTACGAGTGGAAAACTGTAGGATTATAAATCTCATTCCTGATTATGGGGCCTGATTTATATATCAGGCTGTGTACTGTATTCCAAAATGAAGAAAGATATATTCAGAAGATTGGTCTTACTTTTGTGGATACATATCTGGGTACTTCGGTCTCAAAGCAGTAGAAACATAAATAAGTTAGTTACTTTTATTAGTTTGAAACACTGTGGTAATAAGTAACATATATCATTTATAAATATATCTAATATTTAAAGTAGATGGCCAGATCATTAGATCTGACAGGATGTTGGTTTGGAGGCTTAGGCAGGGACAAAAGAGCCTTGAACTATTGTACTGCACCTATGTGGAGGCAAATAGAGCCCATTTCACTCCCAGGTGCAAAGTAGGACAGGCTGAAGGCTACTCTAATTTAAATAGCTTGGTAATGACTCCCTATGTATCATTTAAGCATCCCGGGATAACTGAAGTCCTGTCCATACCTTACTATGGTGTCCATATCTTACTATGGTGAATATATCCTTCTACTTGACACAAAATTTATACAGTTGTAGACTCAGGAGAAAGTGGAATAGAGTCCCTAGAGGAGGGCAATTTTCTATCTTTTCTGCAGTACTCCCACACAACACAAAAAGGGCCAGGACCTGGAATGAAAGCCTGACCCAGGATGTTTATAAATACCATATGTCTACTGAATAAGCCAACTCTTCCCAAAGATGCCCTGAAAGAACTTAATCACCAAAATGTTCTCTCTGTTTTCCCCTTGTGAGTTTCCAGTGTCATAAAGAGAAAGTTAGGGATTTTCCCACAGGAAGGCTCTGTCAGTCTGTGAGGACAGGAGATTCAATTTGGTTAGGATTGAATATCAGAGCACCATTGTACAGAGCAATATATTGTCATGTAGGGAGTGGCTTGAAGTCACCCATGCTGCAAGATCAACCTGTGGGCTTAATAGTTCTGCATACCTTATAATATTCAGTAATGTTGCAGCCTTTCAGATTTTCCATTTATCTTCCTAGAGTATTTACAGCTTCTCCACCATATGTTGGCGTTGGGGATTCTGGCACTATTAATTCTTAGTCAGGATTTATTTGACTAAGTTGAACTGAATGTGCAATTCATATGACTGATAGTTTAAAATGAACCAGGTAAATCTCAGCTTTTCAAAACCTACTAATCAACTACCAGCAATGGGCATATACTGCATTGACTTTTAGAAACTTCTCAGTTCCACTGGCTTGTAGGTGTGTTTAATGGTATATAAAACAGAATGCTGTTCTTATACTTTTCTCTACTGATCTAATGCATTTTCTTAATAACACTTATTTTAAAAAAACTCCATATGGACTTTTTGTGATTTCATGAGGAATAAATGCATAGAAGACTTTTTCCAGATATACATGACATTGTTTGCTATATATTAAAAAAGCGTTTGCAAGTGTCACTAATTTCATATCGCACACAAGTTACCTTTGTCCTTGTTTCTGCAGGCAACATGATGACTGCTCGCAACATGAATGGCAGCTGTTAGCAAAGAGTTGTAGAGAGACTCAAAGTTCTGCTAGCTGTGTAGTGTTCTTGGTAATCAATATTAGGTACAAGTCTTTAGACACTGGATGTCTGTGAGGAAAGCAGTGTGCCCCTAACCCCTTGTCCGGCTTGAATGCCCTGTTCCTGTGGATGTAAGAAAATGGCTGCACACTTGACCCAATGCTGTTGTTGACTGGGTTGTCAAAGTCAGGCCACAGTAGGGTTGCAATTGGTTCTGTTTTATACCAGACCATCCTATTTTTAAACCCTTTGTCCACTGTCCATTTCTCAATGAGGACTGGACTGCAAAAAGTCATGTTTTCTACATTATTGGTGGAAATACATGTCAATCACTTGCCCTTGCAATTCTATTGGCTGTGCCTAGAACGAGGATGGTGCACAGCCAGGAGGAGTAGGTTCTCAGCCAGGGAGGCAGGGAGATGGTCTTTTTTGTGGTGGTCCCACCCCTTGTTGCTGATTAGCCAAGGGACCCAGAGGCCTCACTCCTGGCTGCTGATTAGCTGAGGAGGCGGCAGCCCCATCCCTCACCACTGATTATTTGAGGGGGCCTGCTCCTTGCCAAGGGGATGTCCTGTATTCTGGCGATCCATCAGCGGCCAATCCTAGTATACATGCCTGTGGACCTTGGACTGACCTGGTCAACAGCACAGCAATCTGCTTCTCTGTAGGCTTATCTGTGATTAACCACCATGGACAGAAACCTTCACAGATGCACAAAAGCAGAGTTTTGAATAGAGAACAATTACTCTGGAGCTTGGATTTACATTCTTTGTCTGACTGTACACCTGAAAGCACTGTCTGCTATGTAGGGGTTGTGGAATTTGTGTTGGATTCTTGCACAGAATGTAGAATAGCATTTATATTATTTCTTGTTGGAAAATATCCCTGTAAGCAGTGTTAACCTGCATTCTCAGCAGATGCACAAATTTTGTGCCCTCACTCCTCTGTATTACACTGGGGCCTTAGTAACAAAAATAACCTTCCTTTAATAGTCTTTCTTCTTTAAAACAGAATAATACTGTACTATGCTACAAGGTATTGTGTACAGAATAAATAATAAACTATGAATGGTTTGATTTAAAGCCACATTTTTTAACACCTGAGTTATAAATCTATGAAGATATTGGCTGATATTTTGTTATTATATAGAGCTTCTGAGAATCCTTCACCTATTGTACAGTAGCACTATGGTATGTTTGAGTAACTAAGTCTGAGGTAATGCTGATATCTGTGAACAGAGTTTGTTTCTGTCACAGTGAAGGCAGTAGTCATTTATTTTACTGAGTTCAATTTAAACATGCTTAGGTCCTTGGTATACATATTACAGGAGTAGGCCCTGAATCCACAAAGTGCTCAGTCATCTGTAAAGAAGTCCTGACTACCCAGCTGCCAGTTGAGGCTGATGGTACATGATGCTACCAAGGATCTGGAGGCCCTTGGTATCTTGAAAGACTGGGTACTAATTCATCTGCCTTTTCTTGGACTATGAAATTGCAGACTAATTGCCACAAGTAAGTTACATAACTATATATACAGATATATAATTGAGATTAAACTTTGTTTGTGCTTAAATACCAAAAGTTTCACTGTAGTACAGTAAGGTCTGAAACCTTTTAAATGAACAAATTTATCATGGATTATAATAAGCCACCATCCATCATTTTAGGGTATTTTAAACTGGTTTCCTTAAATATTTTGAAAATCTAGCAGCTTCATATAATCCAACCTGACATTTTAATTTGAACTTTGCATGCTGAAAAGAACTGAGTCAAAATTTGTCCTAAAAATCCCTCTGAACCAAATGATAAATGACAACAAGCATGGTGGTGTATAACTGAACAGTCTATAAAAAACAGGGGTGTCCTTCTTTTGCTGACTTTTTTCCCCATGATTTAATTCAGATTAGATATTAGTGAATCTTCTATTCACATTTTGAATGCCTTAAGTTGCTTTAACTCATATTGCATCCATATTAATGACTAAGTGAACCCCTGAACTACACCAGGATCTTTCTTACTTGTATATGCCTTACAAGTCCACTAGCATGTATGCTTTACTAATGATTTTGCTCCCTGCACATAGAAAATATATTCTCACTAGAAGTAATTTAGGAAGGAGACTGTTTCAAGAAGTGTGGTAAGGGTAACACTGACTTCTTATCACTCAGTATTTTGTCTAGCTGCATGCATTCAGGAGCAAATTGAATGAGACATTAATCCTCATTCACTGGCACCAGCCAAAATGCCACCTGCAAGGTTGGTAGGATGTTGTCTCCAAAACAATTGAACTTGATTCTCTTCTTCCTTGCAACGTGTCATCATCTATAGCTACACTGAATGGCTGGCTAAACAGGCTGTTAAGCAGGGGAAAAATAATCTAGCAGAATGTGTGATCTTAGTTTTATGCCAACACAATATCATCATTTGTTATTTGTTCTGGAGATTTTCCATGCTTGCAATAATATACTTGCATACACCATGGCAATAAAATCCTGGGACAAGAGATACTTTCAAACGAAAACTGTATTTTCTCTGTGTTGTTCCCATTGGGGCATAAAACAATATATTGAATCATAGCATTTAGAATACCTAAAATTAAAATCTCTCCAAGAGGCCAATTTCATTAGAAACCTCCCCAAAGAACAGATCTGTGCTACTTATGAGAGTTAGTGTTTGTCACTGATTTTTGTTAGTTCTTGAGTAGTTGCTTAAAGTAGATTCAGTAGCTGTCATGGTTACCAGAATAGCTTCACCTCTGTTTCTTTTCTAGCCTCTCTGTGTAAAGTCTTTCAGAGCGCAAACAGTTTACTCCTTTGGGTTCCCTGCTCTTACATTAGACCCTTGCCTGCAGTATACTGACCATGTTTATGCAGTAGGTCTAAGTAAGTCTCCCAGTCTGTGTCCAGTGGCAGATATAATGAGCAGATAACCTTCTTAAAATCAAAGTACTGTTTATTTTGCAGCTTGAAGCAGCAAAAGAAAGAGGATTTTAAGATAATAGTCTACATGCATGTCTGATTCACCTAACTGACCATACTCTGACAGTAACCTAAGCTGACTTCATTTCTTCAAACACCTACAGTACGGTATTTCATGCCTCTTCCTGTCCTTCCTGTACAATTACATGATCTTTTGAGAGAAAATTTCCCCCACCCCCTTCTACCGCTGTCCTTTTCTTTTTGAAGCATATAATTCTTTTGTTATCCTGTGTTCTGGACTTCCACTCCCTGGACAAAATTCATTTTTGCAAGTCACTGGGGAACAGATTAAATAAATTTGGGCATTATTTTTTTAACGGATGGCTTATCTGCAGCCTTTTTTCTTTTCTGCAGTTTTCCTTATGGCCTCCCTCTAAAAGTAAAACAATATATTCATATGGTAAACATATCACACATCATATCAGCTCTCTAACTATTGCACTTAGAGCTATAAGTTAGAGTGTGTTCCGACAAGACAGACGTGCTGTTCAGTAGAGATGGGGGCTCAGTGCTTGCTTGCACTGGTCAAGGTCAGGAGGCAGTGGGTACTCCCTCATGCCTCCTAGGAGGCTGCAGGAGAGCCCCCCCAGCCCCACCCCACCACCAGCTGGTGACAGTCAGCAGCAGCATGGGGCGGGGAGGGGGTTAGAGCAAAGCTTCTTGCCTCAAAGCCCTCCCTGCAGCTGGCTAGCTGGGGACTTTGGAGGGTCTGGGCTAGGTTCCTGTAGTGGGGGGCAGCTCCCTGCATCCAGCTCCAGTCCCTGGTGAAGGGAAATGCTGGGCCAGACTGCCCCTCCTGCAGATGCTGGTTGCCACTGTCAAGATGTTGAGGTGGGGGGGAAAGGGCCCTCCTCTTCCCCCCATCTTGAGACCCCCCCCCAGAGCTTGCTGGCTGGGGTTTTGGGGGCGCTCCCTTCTCCCTCCCCCCCCCCAAGATGTGGGGCTAGGCAGCGCTGCAGCAGCTGCTGGCTGCTGCTATCAGGAGGCTTGGAAAGGGAGGAAGGGGGCCCCTCACCAAGAAGGACCCCCCACAGCTTGCTAGCTGGGATCTTGGTGGGGGGATCATTTCTCTCCCCACCCAAGACTCTTGACAGTAGCTACCAGCAGCTGCAGGAGGGGCAGCTTGACTTGGCATTTCCCCATGCCAGGAACCAGGGCTGAGGGGAGGGAGGCCCTGTTACATGGACCCAGCTCAGCCTCACAAAGAACCCAGCTACCAAACTGTGGGGGGCACTCTTGGTGCAGGAGATCTCTTTCTCCACTTAACTGCAGCACCTGCAGCAGTCTGGCCCCGTGTTTCACTGTCAGGAAATGGGGCTGAGGGTGGGAATGGAGCCCCCATGCTGTGCAGATCTGGGCTGACTCCCCTGACCACCCCAGCCATCAAGCTTAGGGGGGGCCCCTGTGGCAGGGGGCCTCCCTCTCTCTGCTGCCCTCCCCCACACCCAGCCCCAGTTCTCAGTGCAGTGAAAAGCCGGAGCAGGCCTGGTCTGCAGGCTGCAGCTGCTATGTCACTTGGGTAGGGGGGTGGGTGAATAGGACCCCCCTGCTGTGTGGATCTGGCCCACCCCTCCTGAGCCCCAAGCCAGCCAGCTGTAGGGGGGCTCACAGCAGAGGGGCTCCATTCACCTTCCCCTCACTCGAGCAGCTTGGCAATTGCAGCCAGAACCATGCAGTATGGGGCCTAGGATTCTTATGTACCATAGCACCATCCTAAGGAAAGATAGGAACACTTGACTTAGATTTCTGCTGTAAATCAGTGTTTTTTCAGTTAAAATGAAGCTATTCTTAGAAATAATTGTAGAAAATACTAAGACATTGCTGTAAATAAAAGTATAAAAAGGCAGGTACTGTACAGTCTCTTCCTTTGCTAATTCCTGTGGGAACTGAGGATTCCCAGAAATATCTCAGAACTTTTAGGATGAGGCCATAATGCTCTGAGGCTATTCTCATATAACTTAATTGGAAAATTCCAGTTGGACTTTAGTAGTACGTGATCAGGTGAATAGTGAACAAAACTATAGCAAGTGACCAGAACTATAGCAAGTTCAATAAACAATATATCATAAAGAGGACACTTTATTAATCATTGATATTTATGAGTTTAAGTCAGCCTTGCAGATTTTTGCTCACCTACTTGCCCTGGGCAAGTATTTTTTTTTCCCTTGACAGGGTAGTAAAATATTATTAGATTTTTTCATTATCATTAATCACCATGGTAAAGGGCAGGTAGGTATGGTAAATTTTAATGACAGCCATGCAAGACTAGGTTAGCATTAGTGCTAATCTAATAATATTTGAAAAATGATTTACTTGATGACGACTTTTTCTTGCCACTTGGCAAATACGTAATTTGCAAATACATTTATCTATTTTTCATCTGGCTCTGTATTTGATAAATATGAATTGAATTCCTATATTTCCCATGTTATTTTTTCCAGACTAACCAACTGAGTATTGAAAAAAATATTAGTGAACAGTCGATCTGTTTTAGTTAATGGAGTAGCATTCTGCTTGTGGAGAGTAGAGTCTGAATTCATCTCAGGTCATACCAAAAATGAACAACAGTTTAAAGTGGCTCCACCAACTGGGAGGGAGAAGGTTAAAAGTATTCCTTGTTTTTCTTTGTAAAATTCCTGGTTCCAGTCTTATTCTCCCAGGTTCTCTAGGTTGAAGCCTGCCACAGATTTTCCCACGGGGAATGACAAGTCTTCAGCATTCTTCAGGAATAAGACTTAGCAGCAGCTCTAAGGAGTTGGTAGACAAAGCTAGGTGAAGTCCCACTCCAGAGATTCTAGCTGTTGGGTAGTGTGGTCCCAGTACTACCTATTTCTCTTTCAGCAGCATTCCAAAAGTTCCCAATGTCAGCAGTTACAGACTCTGTAGACTTTTGCAGAGTTGAAGGATTCATAGCTGGATGGAGAAAAGGATAAGGAAGGTTATGTAAAAGACAGGTTCCAGTAAGACTTTCACAATTTCAGAGCATGTCTCTCTCAAAAAGTGGATGCTGCATAACTTTTTAATGGAATTTCAGCCCCCTTGACTCTCAGCTGAGCCTACTAAGCAAACACATGGAGACAACCAACACCTGCAGGACTCTGGTACCTTCAACTCCTTATGTTCGACTTGGCCATTAGCTACATTTGTGTTAATTAGTATGGGGTGGATGACCGGATACTCTGGCTCAACTTAGGGGTTTGTAAATGTGTTTATTGCTAGGTAGAAGACTATCTTTATGGAACTGTCACATAAAAAATACATAAACTATGGCAAAAAGTAGTCAGTAAACCCAGGGTCATCTTTTGGGGATGCAGACAGATGAACAGTACCTTCTGCTTCAGCATGGGAAGTGATAGTTGGATGTGTACAGTTATATGACAGAAATGACACTTGAATAGGGTATAAATGTTAAAAATCCCATGTAAATACTTTAGAAGAGTCTAACTAAATATCCTGCTG
>NW_005841877.1:1562715-1569627 GCF_000455745.1 Alligator sinensis
TGAACATACAGTTTTTCTCCTTCCACCTTTTGCTCTTTTCCTTAGTTAAATCTTGACTTTTCGGTTAGGGACAGACATTACACATAAACCAGTTTAAGTGATAAGAAACTGGTTTAAACCTGCAACAGAACAGATGTTCAGTGCACATAAACCAATTTGAAAAAGGCTGAAACCAGTTTGAGATAAGTCTGATACTACATTTAACCAGGTTTACCTGATTTGGCTCAAACTGGTTTTGGCAATGTCTGTCCCAGACCACTTCCTGATTTAAATTAAACCTGAGTCCCTTAGCATCCCAAATGCTTTGCAACTCTGGGTGGGGCTCTACTCTCTGCTCCAGCCCAGCTGGACTGCCTGCCCTCCCCCGCCCCCACCTTCTGCTCCCTCGCTGGAGCTCCGGAAGAGACTGCAGGTACAGCGGTGTCTGCCTGGCTTTCTCCTGCTCCCCTTCTGACCTTTTCAGGCCACAGCACTTGGCTACAGGGGATGAAACTAAAGTAATAAAATCCATTTCTTAAAAAATGCAATGGGATTCCCTGTATGGGGTAAAATAGTTGAAACTCCAGGTTTACAGGGTGTTATATACATTTATACTTTCCATTTAGACCAAATCCCTCCTTTATTGTTAGATTAACTTTTAAATTGAAGTGCACAATAGACTGAAACATAATTTATGAGTGACGTAGTAGGATACTCTCCAACTAGGGTCTTTGGGGTTCCTAGCAGCAGAGTCAAAGCTCCAGGTTCTCAGATGACAGGCAGCTGCACCACTGATCACATGCTTCTTCCACTAAGCATTGTGTGCGTGGGTGTGTAACAACAGTTTATCTCTATATAATTGTGCATGTGCTAGTATCTTCTAAATCAAATAAGCTGAACCTAGGAGGAGTATAGCTTGACAGAGATGTTCTAGCCATCCATTTACTTTTCTGGTGGTTTGGGCAGATGTGACTGTACCAGAGCCACCTGTGAGACATTTATTAGCACTGTGATACGTTTGTTTGCATCAAGAGTTTATTATGGGCCAATGTAAGTGTGTTACACATTCATCCTTATACAAACACTAATGTATTTACTAGAACCTCATTATGGTCTATTTTGAATGAGGAAAGGCATAACATCCTCCATATTGTAACTCGGATGTAGTTTTTTTCTCTCTTTAGTGTAAGAGTTCTTTGTATTTAAAGTCCTTACTTAAGCTTGCTAGTATAATAAAAATGTATTGACAACATAAATGTATAGAAAATAAGGTCATCTTTCCAACCTCTAAAGAGGAAAGGTAAGTGTTTTTTTAAGATTAAAACTGAAGGATACAAAACTGTATAAAGACAAATCTTAACCCTGCTCAGATACAATGGGGATGGAGTTTAGACAAATACTTAGCAGGCTGATAAATTTAAAGTTAAAGATGTTTCCAAATCACTATTTAATGTATTTCAATCTCTTAAATTTGTGGTTTTAACATATTTTACAGTAATTACAGGGAGGTGAAAGTGGGTCCATGTGAAATGAAAGTATATCTGAGTGAAACACAATGGTTCCCTGCTTAGATGTTTTGTTGCTACCCACAATAGAGTGGCTGTTTAAAAATGACAGATCTGAGTGGCCATGCACTAGAATTTGTCACATCTGCACCTTTAACAAAGCCTCTGTGCTCTCCGTTACACCTGAATATCCCTATTGAAGTCTTTGTGGCAGCAGCTTGTGTGTAATTGAGAGGAGAATTTGGCCCTCTGTGTTGAAGTTGCTCCTTTGAAAGTGGTTCCACCCCTTTTGGCTTAATCCCTGCCCCTTTAGTGGAATGTAATCCCATTCTTGTGTAAGTGTAATGTGACTCGAGTTGCAGGCAGCAACTGGATGGCGGAAAACACAGTTTGCATAGCTGAAAATGCAGAGCCTCATTGTCTCTCTCTCTTCTGTGCATGAGCAGTGGAGTAGGATAAGGAGGGTAGTTTCATTTTGCTCACATAAATCCTGTTGATAGTCATAAAAAAAAAATCAGCAGAGAGACTGACCAAACAAATGTATATCATGCTGTACCAATTTTCTTTAACCTATAATTTAATGTTATTTTCCCTCCATGTTTAGGTAACAGCAAATATTCAGAGCTGGGTTGGATCTTCTACATGTTTGCAGAGGTCCTCAATATTTGAAGTTCTAAGCAACAACATCTATGAGGCCATAGATGCTGGAAGATGGTTAAGCACTTCACTAGCTCAAGGCAGTAACTGGTCACTTTGATTTTATGTTTCATTACCAAAATGTTTTACTGCAGTTTTATTCAGGTACTTGAACTTAAACAAAGTTTGTAAGCAGCTAATTATATCATGGCCCTGTCATTGTCTGTTGTAACTGCAGATCCTCCATACTTCTGAAAAAAATCTATCCCATGGTACGCCATATATTAGGACTTTAATGTACTCTGCTGCAACATATCTTGTACAATACAATTCACAAAAAGTGTTTTAGGTTTTGTGTACAGTTTAAAATTCTTCTCATCTTTGCACATTATTTGGGGGAAAAAACCCTGAAAGGCATAAAAATGATGCATACATATAGTTTTTAATTACTTATTAATTATTTTTTCCAAGAACTGAGGTTGCAAAATTGTACTGAAGTTCAGGGAATGTTTGTTTTTAAAACAAAAACCTTCAGATTTTCAATAAAAGTTGATAACTTCAATCAGAAGCAGAAAAAATTATTGACAGTCTGGGGAAAAAAAATGAAGTTTGCTTAATGCAAACGTGTTATAATCTCTATTATCTGTTACATTTGGAATATACATTGCTTGAAACTATTCACTTACACCAAATCCTGCCAGATGAAAACATCAGTGTATCTTTAACCCTGTATAGCACCACTGAAATGAAACTGGGATCTGTCCACACAATGCTTTCTCCAGTAATCACGATCTCAGGATCCTTTGCTTTTATACCCTACTGCATCATACAAACAGAAGCTGAGGATTTATAGAAGGTAGCCTCAAGGAGCTTTCTTTTTGATGGTGCCTTCAAATTACAAGTTGCAAATTTTGATTTGCAAACTGGCTTGCACAGCAGGGGTTTTTTACTAGATCAGTGAAGTTCTGGAACAGTTTTTCAGGAGTAATAGGGACAAACCACCAGACTAGCTTGAAGATTAAGCCTAATAAAAGCTTTTTAATATGAACATAATGATGTACCTGCAATAGCTGGGACCCAATTCAATAACCCAGGAGCATTTTTTTAGGCTTATGAAAGTCTGAGCCACTGACCTGACTTGGTGTTGGCCATAGCAACCAAACCAAATTAAGGTAGCATTTGGAAATAACATGTAGACTTAAAATATATATCTTCTGTTTCAATTGAAATCCAATTTGGATATCTGAAATTTGCTAGGGGAATTAACCTCTAGGCATTTCAATTACTCTAATTTTTAGATCAGAATAAGTTGGCTTTCCTAACCAAAAATTAAAAAAAGAAAAATCATCCATCCTGCCAGCCATTTTCTGGCCAATTACTTCCTTGGTTTTGACTTGACAAGCAAGTGAACAGGGTTACTCTTGCAAGTAAATAACCTCAGGGTTACGCTTGCATTATGGTTCACCAGGCAAGGAGTGCTATGCACTGGACTCCGTTTACTTCTCTGATACTTACCTGCTGTGGACTCAGTGGCAAATCACTTTAGGGTTAAAGTATTTTGAAAATGGCAGTAGGAGCCTCTCTCTCTCTCATTAGGTAGATCAGAGGTGATGCATAGGGGGTGCATGTGGGTGCACGTGCATTCCCTGAGCATGGCAGTGCACCCGCTGCAAAAAGGTGCTGCCGCCACTGTCAGTGGTGCCTGTGGGCAGTCGCCACTTGCCAACCCACCGCTAACACCGCTGGCAGCACCTGCGGGCAGTCAGCAACACCCACTGGCTGCCACCACCGCTACCGGCAATGCCTATGGGTGTTCACCAACCCCTGGCTGGCGCTTGCCACCCCCCATTGCTGCTGACAGTGCTGCAGCATCTGGGAGCTTCCTGCTGCTATGCTCCCGCTGCCACCAGCGCAGCCATGGCCCCCCCAACCACCGGGGGCACACCCCGTTCATGAGATAGACAATGAAAGATATAACACCTATAATAATTTGGCTCTTGAACACTCTACACCTGTTTTCCTTCTCACCTTTTCTGTCTTGTTTTTAGAGTACAAGCTGTTTAGGACAGGGAGTTTAGAGCATGTACAGCATCTTGCATAATGGAGACTTTAATCTCAGCTGAGGCCTCTAGGTGCTATCATAGCACAAATAATTCTTGCCCTGAAACCTGAGGCAGTCTGAAAGTTTTATCATCTGGCAAAAACAAGAAAAAAAGGTGGGACATTTTATCCTCTCATATTTATTAAAATATTTTCTTCAATATTTTGCTTTCTTTGTCAAAAACTTTTCAAAACTGTGATAACCTGCATTTCAGTGGCTGAAAATTAAATGTAAGTGGAAAAAAGCCTCATTTTTTTTCAGTGAAAATCCCAAAAGGACATTTTCTATGAAAAATGTACATTTTCAGGACAGTTTATGATTTTGACAAGAGGTTCATTTTTTGAGGAGGAGGGGAAGAAATATTATTTCTGCAATTTACTACATGTTGCAATTTTGTGTACAAGAATAGCATTTTGTATTTAGGACTGAGGGCACTAGTGATTGTGCATATTAATAATACTACATCACCAGGGGTCAAAAAAACCTGCACAAAAAAAGTGGAGGGGTGCACATGGGGCTAATGTGCACTGCTCAAAACTGGAGTCAGGCTGGCTAGTCACACACCAACTGCTGGGCAGGCTCCGCGATGCAGGCTCACCCCTGCTGCAGCCCCAGAAAGCTCCCAGCACCTCAGGTAAGGCTGTGGGGGCCAGCCTGGTGCTGGCCCCAGCTTCCCCTTCCTCACCCAGGGCAATTTGTCATGCGCCAACTAGGAGTGGCACAAGGTGTCCTGATGCTAGTTATCCTTGAGAACCAAACGTCCATCCTCATGTGGATGTGGCCTATGAATCCATTTCTAAAATACTTTATAGTGAGGAAGCAGGGAATGTCAGCATCTACTCTGCTCAGTCTTCTTCTTTTCATGTCTGTGGTGAATTAAAAAAAATACTTGTGAGAAATGTTAAACAACCAACCTTTTCTATAAAAATAGGTCAGGATAAATTGCTGGTTTCACTCATGAGCTGTATATTTTTTTCTTTAAGACTTTTAACTTATGAAATCTGCAGATTTCATATACACTTTTTAAAAATCACTTCATAACCCCATCAGTGATGTGTGCAATGAAGGGTTAATGACATCAGCTATCTCAGAAAATCAAACTAGAAGAGAACAGGATCCTTAGCGTATGAAGAAATTAGCATGCTTTTTCCCCCTTGGGTTGCTGCCTTTTTCCTTGTAAAAGGACTTATTGATCTAGCTTACCTTAATAGTTTTTATGGATAGATTTATCTTTATCTCTGTGCAGGAAGCTCACACAAGGTATGAAATGTGTCCCTCTGAGTCAGGTTAATAACAGACCTCTTTGAACCACTTAAATCCTCCAAATAAGGCTAATAGGATTTTTGCCACATAGGAGTTGTGCTAGTCTCAAAATAAATTTCATTCAAGGTCTAAACCTCGGGGCTATGTGATGTCCTGGATCTGTTTCAGGCAAGATCACCACTGCTGCACAGTAAGTGCATTTCATTACTGTGTTCACCCGTATCCACTAATACCCTTTATTAAAATGTAGGTTATAAAAATACATCTTAATTTTGAGACGTGCTAAGACATTAAAAAAATACACCATCGCTAACTCTCACAATTTTACTACATGTCTTGCAATACTGGCATTTTTCTTAAAACTTCAGTTGCTCCAACCAGACAGATGCCTAAGACGTCTGCCAGTTTTTGTCAAACAAACAAAAAAATGGCCCTCAATTTTTAACACTCATGTCTATGGGGAAAAATAAAAGTGAGAAATAAATGCTTTTCTATACATTAAGAAACCAGAAAGTGAATACTGCAGTAACTAGTGTAACTAGGAGTGTGAGAGTGGGGCACCAGCCCAGGGCATTGACTTAGTGGGGGTACAAAACTGGTAGTCACTTATATCCCTACCACTATGTTGGCCACTGCCACTGCTAGTGCCAAAAAATGTTTGTCATGCCTTTGGGAGAATAAAAAGAAAAACAAATACAAAATTATTACTAGGGCTGTACAAAGCTTCAGTCGCTGATTCGATTCGGCCACTGAATTGGGCTGAAGCTCCAAATCCAAATTGAATCAGGAGACCCTTTAATCTCTCTGAATCGAATTCATAGATTTCATAGACATCAGGGCTGGAAGGGACCTCGGAAGATCATCGAGTCCAGCCCCCCGCCCAAAGGGCAGGAAGTCAGCTGGGGTCATAGGATCCCAGCAAGATAAGCATCCAGTTTCATCTTGAAGGTGTTCAATGAAGGCGCTTGAACCACCTCCGGTGGCAGGCTGTTCCAGACCTTGGGGGCTCGGACAGTAAAGAAGTTCTTCCTTATGTCCAGCCAGAAACGATCTTGAAGTAGTTTGTGACCATTCAACCTCGTCATCCCTTGGGGCGCTCTGGTGAACAAACGTTCCCCCAGATGCTGGTGGTCACCCCTGATAAACTTGTAGGTGGCCATCAGATCACCCCTGAGCCTGCGCTTTTTCAGGCTAAAGAGCCCCAGGGCTCTCAGCCTGTCATCGTAGGGTCTGCTTCCCTGACCTCTGATCATGCGCGTGGCTCTTCTCTGGATTCTCTCAAGCTTCTCCACATCCTTTTTGAATTGTGGAGCCCAAAACTGGACACAGTACTCCAGCTGCGGCCTCACTAAGGCCGAGTACAGGGGGAGAAGGACGTCCCGGGATTTGCTTGAGAAGCATCTATGGATGCAAGCCAGCATTTTGGTC
>NW_005841877.1:1570181-1594471 GCF_000455745.1 Alligator sinensis
GGATGGCCTCTTTAATAAACTTTTCTAAGATCTTCCCCGGGATAGAAGTCAGGCTGATGGGCCTATAGTTAGCCGGATCCACTTTCCTCCCTTTCTTGAAGATAGGCACCACATTGGCCTTCTTCCAGTCTTCGGGCACTCCGAAGGGTTCCGAATTGGAACCCTCCGAATAGATTCAGAGAGATTTGGAAAGAATTGATGATTCAGATATAGACACAACTTTAAATGGTTTTTCTACATAGCTCCAGGTACCAGGCGGCTTGTGAACACTGAGATGCTGGGGCGGATGGAGCATCTCACAGGAGCATGGGGTGGGGAGGGGTCCCTAGTATGTTTGGTGGTGGACCCAGAAGTGGAGCAGAAGCACTTCTGGTCCACTTCTGGGTCCACCAGGGAGTGCGCAGGGGACCCCCATCTGCCCCTCACCTCGGTGACTTGTGCCTCCTGCGTCTGAGGGGGCACCTAGAATCCCCCCCACAGCCAATTGCCAAGTACTTATGGTCCACTTCCAGGTTCGCCACCGAGCACACAGGGGGCCCCTGTGCACTCCTGTGGGATGCTCCATCCACCCAGCATCGCAGCATTCACAAGCCGCGCCTGGTACCTCAAGCTACATAGAAAAAACATTTAAAGCTGTGTCTATGGCTGAATCGCTGATTCTCCAAATCAACATCAAATCTTCACTTTCAGATTTGGGCAAATCAAATTGGGACAGTGGTCCGAATTATCAAATCGAATCACTGTCCCCAATTTGGGCTGAATCTGATTTTGAATCTACTACAGCCTGTTTCTCACACACCTACTTATTACCTAAAAAAAAAAAAAAAGATTTTTAAGACTTCTGGGTACCATGACTCAAGATTTGTGATGCTTGGAGTCATCATTGAAAAATTTGGATTAGCCTAAATATTATCATATCACAGTCACAAATATAACCTCTGGGTCATAACACTTGAATGTTACATGTCTTTGCTTTTGGGCAATGCCATACAGCTATTTTAAGTACTACTGGTTATGCAGTGAACTTTTGACAGGTTGTACCTGTTTCACAGACTGTCATTACCCCACATACATGTAACTGACCCATTTTCCCACTTTCTTGACCTTTGCTCTGCACAAAGGACTCCCACTGTAAGAGGAGTCTTGTGCAAAATACTACGCATTGGGTTAAAAAAGTGTCATAACCCAATGCCACCCTACTGTGCTCAACAAGGGGGAATCTCACTACTCCAAATAGACTAGCAAGTGATTTCAGCATCTCAGGCTCCAAGCAGCACAGGAAAAGGTAGCTATTAGTAATATTAAAAGGTGGATGAGGACATCGTATATCAGAGGGGAAACTAAAATAAAAAAAATCTGTCAGAAGCTCTCAAAACAGAACCTTTTTTAAGAAGGCAAACATCATTCTAGCTTCTGATTGCAATGTAGGTAGGTAGAGACAGTCCTTAGAGCATTCATTGTCTCCTACTGTTCATATATATGTCCTGAACATTAGGAAGCTCACTCATTTCCAATGCACAGTTTACAGCATAAAGAGAATTTTGTTCCATTTCTGTATTCTCACTCATAATTTTTTCCTATGATTTTCAAAAAGGTCTCACAATGTTGATAGAGGGAGCATTCATTTTTGTAGCAGAGATAAAAGGAGAGCAGTTTAGATGGAAATCATTCTCTCTTCAGATCACTTCTCTTCTATTATGGAGCCATGGATATAGGAGAAATCTTCAGGAATGATAGTGTACAAAATAACTAAATAGGGATGACCAAGATCTGTGCATGCAATATCACTGTATTTAAGGCTTTGGAGCATCAAATGAAAAAAACCTGATTATGAATTATCAACAGGGTAAGTGGAACAAGGGGAGACCAGACTTATGTAGAGGAAGAACCAAACTCTAAGTTTAATTTTGGTCCTTCAACTGGGTTACATATTCAGGGCTATACACTCTACACAGTGTCTGGGACATTAACCACTGTAGGTGGGTTGCATGGAGGTCAAAGGGAGAACATGGCCTTTGTATGTTCTACTGAACATTTATTATTTATTCAGTGCCTCAGTGTCACATCAATCACTTGGAGGAAAAAAACCCTTGCTCCCTCTTAGACCTTTTTGTTCCCCTACCTCCTCCATTCTTTGTTTCTCTCTCCCTTCTCAGTTATTGTCTTCTCTGTGTCCGCCCCCCTCCCTGCTTTCCCTTCATGAAGCAACTCCTAGTTCTTAACCCAGTGGGTTTCACTCCCACCATCATTTACATCCAATAAAATGATTGGTGATTCAGAAGTTATTGTTGACATGTATGTGCAATCCTCCTGCTAAAATGCTGACATGCCTAACTACTAAAGGACAAGCAATTTCTTGCCTCTGAGTCACTGTTTCAGGCTGCCTACAGACTCAGATATTATTCCAAAGATTGTCATTTATTCATATTTTTTTTCAGAAGCCTCTATCTGCAATTAACAGGGCTAAGAACTTTTTGCAGGTCATATAAATACATCATGTGGATCAGATCTAGTTCAAAGGGCACACAGCTTTGCCTTGAAGGGCTGTCAGATTTGGTGCAATTTGCATAAGGATTGTAAAGGCTAGACATCTCTCTAAACCCATATATAACAGACACAAATATGGATATCTGGTGAGAACAGTTGGCTAAGATTTCTAGTACTTTTGACTCCTTCTGGAGCCTCTAGTAAAAAACTCTAATACTAAAAGCTTGGTTTCTGGTCCCAGCTGAAAATAGGAAGTGAGGGGATAGAGAATGAGAGAGAAATAGGTCTGGAAGGGACCTCCATAAGTCATCTAGTCCAACCCCCCTGCCTGAGTCATGCTTAAACAAATTGACACACAAAATTCTTATGTGCTTCATTCTTACCATAGGAATTTTATAGCTTCTTTGTTAAAAATGTTTTGCAAACCTTCAGCACTTCCATCATGGTGCCATAATTCAAACTAAATTAACTAAATTCAAACTAATTCAGTTTAAATGGATGTAAATTGTTTAGCAGATGGATATTTACACACACACACACAATAAATGTGGAGAGAAGGTACTAAGCTAATATGCTTAATAATAATGCTCAGTTCTTTAAAAGGTCAGTATCATTAGCTTTATTTCACACCAGGGGAAATGAAAGCAGGGACTTGGTCAAAGCCAATCAGCAAGTTAGTAGCAGGACAAGGAACAAAATCCCAATATAGTGCAGTACCCACCCAGCCACATTTGTACGTAGCAGAATTGTATTGGGAGATACAACTTGATAACTAAATGCGTTGCACAAATTACTCTGGTTAGTTCAACATGCAATGAGAAGCAAAACAGAAACTAGCAAGGGAAATTGGCTATAGCCCAGAAGAAAAACTAACCATCAATATATTTACAACTGAAGGTAGGCTGAAAGAACCTGGTTACTAGCTTCTTTCCAGAACACAAAGCAACTAGTAATACAGCCTAACTGGTTGGTCTATACAAGAAAATTATGCAGTGAAATATGGTTAGCAATGCCTCTATAGCCATTCACCCTTCACTATCATGGGAAATGTTTAAAAGAAGGGTGGGGGGTAGATGGAACGAAGGTGTTCCCCCAAAATTCTTGGCCATACACAATGCTTGCTAAGAGCTGTTGGCAGCAAGACACAACTTAGAGCAGCCACTAGAGAGTAGCACATTCCCACAGCTGACCAGAATCTGAGGAACATCAGAGGAAACAGAAACTAAGAGCCTCTCTTTGACCATACTGATTGCATATCAACTGCAGCTAATTATTTCCTACTTAATAAATTATCCTTTTCCACATGTATATGGATTTTGACTCTGCATGCAGTAAGTAAAGCACATATACTATTTGTATCATAGGCACACTTCTCATAAACATATTTGGGAGATCTCAAAAGTACTATTGTCCAAATTAAAATATTAAAGATAGGGGACATCTGGATCCAACTGAAATAGCAAGAGTAGGGTCAAATTCACCGGTTTAAGTTTATCTTCATTCCATACCCAAAGTTCAAATCCAATTCCTTACTAGAATATTGGGAAGTCAGGATTGTGACTTAAATCTGCACCCAAATTTAATGGCTCAAGGTTCTCTCTCCTATTGGAGTATTCCTAATGATGAAGGACTTTGGAGTCAGTGTCTTCTATTTTGGACCTAGCTGAATCTGGCACACAAAAGCATGTTCCAGCATACAAGACCAGGTTTCAAGAAAGTGAAAAAAGACGCTTTAGAAACAATAGAAAACAATTTTAAGTTGTATTGTCAGTACCAGAGACTTGGCTTTCTAAAGGAAGATTAGCACTCTGTTCTGAACTAGAGCTCACAACCCTAAAACCTTCCATGATGCTCCCTTTAATAGACAAGCTGGTAAATAAAGTTTGGCTTTGCCCTTGCAAGATGTAATCATAGTTTCTGTAAAATGCACTGCCCAAAATTATTCTGGTGCAAGTGCTGGAGAGGCCAACTAGAGGCCATGCTCTTCTTGACTAGCTGCTCGCAAACAGGAAAGAATTGGTGGGGAATGTGGTAGTGGGTGGCAACTTGGGCAACAGTAACCACGAGATGATTGAGTTCAGGGTCCTGAGGAAAGGAAGGATGGAGAGCAGCAGAGTTAAGAACCCTGGACTTCAGAAAAGCAGACTTTGACTCATTCAGGGAACTCATAGGCAGGATCCCCTGAGAAGCCAGACTGAGGGGGAGAGGGGTCCAGGAGAGCTGGCTGTACTTTAAAAAAGCCTTACTGAGAGTGCATGAACAAACCATCCTGATGTGCAGGAAGACTAGAAAATATGGTAGAAGACCAGCTTGTCTTAGCAGGGAACTCTTCAGTAAACTAAATCACAAAAAAAAAGTTTATAAGAAGTGGAAACGAACAAATACCTATGGAAAAATATAAGATCATTGCTCAGGTATGCAGGGACGAAGTCAGGAAGGCAAAAGTGCAATTGGAATTGCAGCTAGCAAGGCATGTGAAGGGTAACAAGAAAGGTTTCTACAAGTATGTCAGTAGCAAGAGGAGGATCAGGGAAAGTGTGGGTCCCTTACTGAATGGATGAAACAAATTGTGAGAGAGGATACAGAAAAGGCTAAAGCACTCAATACCTTTTTTGCCTCAGTCTTCACAGGCAAGGTCAGCTCCCAGAACTAATGAAGTTCTCCCCCTGCAACTACTTGCCTAATGCTAGATTCTCTTCAAACTGTTATTACTTACTTACTTCTTTTTATAGCCAGCAGCTAGGCCTGAAAGGCTATTGTGACCACCTGTGTTGGTAAAACACTTTAAGCCTCCCCTAGCATCTTCTGTCCTACTGCAAAACTAGTAGAAAAGAGATCTCCTTCAGCTCAATGGACTAAGGGCTTCACAAGATCTCGGGTGGCTAAGAGAACCTTTCACAATGAGAAAAGAATGGTAAAGCTTAAAAGGTGTCATAATTAGTGTAGCAGATGACAAACTCCATGCAGAAAAGAAGAGTTTAGAATAGCTTTATAAGGAACAGATAAAAAAAAAAGAGAGAGAATCAAAACCTAGTATTGGAATAATTCATTTTAGAAAAAGCATAGCTATTGCTAGGAACAGTATAATTTATACTACATTAATTTATTTGTTTTACACTAATACCTGCAAGACTCAAGTTAGATCTAGCTTGCCTAGTGCAAAGGGATGCACCAAGTGTTCTAATCTTACATTGTTCAGCTATTTATTCATAATATTAGAACAGTTCTTAAACTTTTCTCATAGCACGGAGCATGTTTTTCTCATAGCACTGACTACAATGGAGGTGATGTTTCTTTCTGGAAGACCAGTTTCTTCTGATCCATTACAACTGAGGGGTTGGTTCCTACTAAGTATGGCTTATTGGGCAAGCCCTAGTTGAACTGGAAGTATATGGACCATGATACTATGTGAATTAGATTTTAAATCTTTTCTTGTCATCACAGGAGGAAGACAGCTTTTAGCGTAAGGTTCAAGGAACTGGAGACCCATGTTCTCCCAGCCCTCCTTCTCTCTTTCTCCTCCCCACCCTCAAAGGATATTTGAACCCACGGCTCCTGCTTTTCAACAAAGCAATCTAAGCAGTAAACACTTGCCTGAAGGATTCTCCAGCCCTTTTGAAGCTAGCCCACTGGACAAGCAAAGGAGAGTGATACACAGGGCCAAGAAGCAAAGAACAAGCCGGAGGGTTTGTGGATTAGTGAGATGGATACTACCCTGGAAAGAAGGAGGCCCCTGCTTCCACTGGAGCAAAATATTTCCCAGTGCTGTTTATTCTTTTCATCCAATTAATGGAGAATGTACTGGGCAATGCCTAGCCTGTGGCCTGGTGGTTTGATGGGGAGCAGGAAATATAACCCCTCCTCTGGGTAAGGAAGAACATTGAATCTGTATTTCCTGCTCCCTGAGCAAGCTTCCTGACCACAAGTCTATTGTGATAAAAGGTGGGAGGGCCAATCTACTCTCCCTCTATTTTATTTCTGGCAAGTAGACATGCAGGCAATCCTTCTCTGCCAAACCATGAGGAAGTGCCAAAACATGCAGTTATGCGGTGAAAGGCTCTTAAAAGATAAATAGGATCTGGTACAGAAAAGTTTTCCTCAGTGTACAGAAATACAACACACAGAAGTAGTGTTCATAAAAGCTTGCTTCCATTTCCAGTTGGAAATCTATGTCAACAGACTGAATAAATCTTGGGCTGTTACCAGGGGTTGTGCAGTCTCCCTAAGGGCTGCCATTCTGGAGTCTCCCTATGAATCAGTACCTGGGGCTGGAACTTCATGAGCTTTTTGCCACCCCTTCCCTTCTTCTCCACCACCTCCCCCCACCCGCCGTGTTAAACTGCTGCAAGTTGCTAACATGGTTTGTTAGGAAGCAGGAAGCCAAGGGAAGCCAAACCTTGCAGGTAATGGAGGTCAGCCCATGCTATTCCACATGAGTAAAAGGATTCATCAGCATCTACCCAGTATAGAGAAAATATGAGATATATGAGAGCATAGATGTAGCAGGTTTGCCGGTGGGCTTCCTGGCAGCCTGGATTGTTAATTTGAGCTCAAAATGGCTCAGGCTGATTGGTGGAGCATTTCCACTGATCAGGAGGAGGGAGGAGGCAAGCTTGTCCCACCCTGACCTAGGGGCAGGGTGAAAAAGAGGACCTGAGGGGGAACTTCTAGTAGGGATAAAAGCCCAAGTGCCCAGCACAGAGGTGGTTGTCAGAGAGGGATGATAAGGATGGGAGCTTGAGAAGAGCTGGTAGAGCTGACTAGTGGGGTGGAACAGTTGCCCTGGAAGTGTCCAGAAGACACTGCCACCTAGCAGGGAGCAGCAAGCAGCTGTATCCCCAGCCCTGCCATGGATGGAGCTGTGGCATTGGTACACGGATTGGTGCACAGAGGGTCCAGGAGTGGACAGGACTTTGGCAGCTGCAATAGGCAGCACGGCTCTCCAAACCTGCATGAGGCAGGAGCCCTCAGTGCACAGGGCTGGTGAGGGTCCAGGAGTGGATGGAACTTTGGCAGCTATATAAGGCAGCACAGGTCCCCAACTCCATGAGTGGCAGAGGTCCCAAAGTGCACAGACTGGTGCACTTGGCTGGTAGAGCTAGAAGGGACCCAAGTGGCTGCATGAGGCAGTGCGGGCCCCCAACCCTGCTTGAGGCAGGAGCTGGGCATCAGTGCACAGGGCCATAGAACTGATGGGTTGCTACAGATGCAAGAGGCAGCATGGATCCCCAACATTGCAAGAGGCAGGAGATGGGCCATCAGTGCATGGATTGGTGCACAGGGCTGTAAAGCTGATGGGTCGCCATGGCTGCATGAGGCAGTGTAGTTCCCCAACCCTGCCCTAGGCAGGCATCCCCTTTGGTGCACAGGGTGATGCACGGTGGGCTGAGAGAAGGCTGAAAGGCCCTGATGGCTACACAAGGCAGCTCAGTCCTTCCTGTCATGAGCAGCGACTGGATGGGTTGACCCTCCCTGTGAGGGAGGGTGCTGGGAGTCATGAGTTACCCAGGGAAAAGGGATTTCTAGAGGGGAGGAACAGCCTTCCTCACTGCAGGTGATCAAGGGGAAGCCCCTGAGAAGTGGGGATGATTTGCCCTTGGGTACAGAGGAAAGCCTAGGGCCTCTGTTTATTAAGGGCGATGTCATGGTTATGGTCCCCTCCTAGTTGAGCAACCTGGAAGAGGGTAATGATGTTCTATTAGGTAATGGAATCTTTCCCTGGGTTGCCATTTCTTCTTTGGGTACAACTGTTATGCCATTATTGTGGTCTGGTTCCTTACGCTGTTGGGATTCCTGTTGTAACTCTGAATCCTTATTGTTGTACTGTAAAGGGTTATAAGCTGTTTTATATTTAAATCTATTGTATTGGTTGTCTGTGTGTGTTGGTGACTGTAGTGATGTAACCTGATTGTGTATGTTCAATTTTTGTCCCATCACTGCTAGTTATTCCTTTTGTTGAATTGTTAATTAACTTGTGTTTTATCCTTAAGTGCTCCTTTGCCTGCTGCTAGAGGGCTCTGTTGAGGGGCAGGGGCTGCAGTCTAATCAGAAGGCCACATGGGACAGGCCAGTGCTTGAGTTCAGGGTTGAAAAAAGCTTTTGCCTGTGTAAACCTATATTTGTAAATAACCCATGTAGATGTGTATGTATGTATGTATGTATGTATGTATTAGGGCTGTGCGAAGTTTCAGTCCGCAATTCGATTTGGAAGAGATTTGGCCTGATTCAGAGGCCAAATCACCAAATCTGAAATGAATCAAGAGAAGATAAAAAACCTCTGAATTGATTCAGAGATTTGGAAGGCAGTCTTTCAGGGGAACAGAAACTGAGAAGAGGGCGGGGGCGGAGGGGAGGGAAAGACTGACATCTCTAGCTGGCCAGTGACTGTGATCTTTCCCCGAGTCCCCTTCCAATCACAGTGCTCTTGGGGAGGGATGTAGAAACAGCATAATAGCCTCTGTCTGCAGGCTCTCTGTGCCCTTTGCGAGCTGCTTCTGCCTGAGCAACAGCATCCAAAAGGTATTGGATAGTCTTGGCTTCCTAGCTAGTCAGTCTCTTGCTACTTTCTGTTCTTGGAAAGGATTGGATATAGCTTACTAACTAGAATCCCTCTATTTATCCCTATCCAATCCATTTATTTAAATTTATATTTGTTGTTTTTTCCCCAAAAAAACTTTAAGAAGAAAGCTGCGTTTTCTCTGGCAGTGCGATCCATGACTGTGCAGGGAAGCACATACATTACACACACATATCATAGAAGAGGTCAGATATTATAACACAGAAGAAGAGATTATATATAGTTATTAATATTATTATAGTTACATACAGACCAAAGACAACACAGAAGAAGAAGTTGGAATGAGATTCAGATTAACATAACACAGAAGTCAGATAATCATAAAAGAAGAAGAGGAGATATTATTTTAGGTACACACACACACACACACACACACACACACACACACACACCAGTAAATACAACACAGAAGAAGTCATCAGACAGAGTCATATATCAGAGAAGAAGAAGACATATATTACTAGTTAGTTACACACACAGACACATTTTCCAGCACAGGAAAGTTTATATGAAGTGTGCTGGAAAGGCAGGTGCCAGGTCTTCTGGCAGGAGAGGGAGAGGGGCTAGAGGGGGTAGGCGGGGAGCTAGAGCTGCACGTTCCTGTCCCTTCCAAACATAGATGCATCCTTTTTCCTAGCAGCCATGAATCTTCTGCTGCCAGTAGAAGCAAGGAGGTGGGAGAGACAGGCTTGGGTAGGAGGGAAGGGGGATGTAGCAGTGCAGGTAAAAGTGGAGAGGTACCTGGGGAGTCAGATGACCGGCAGGTTGTAGTGTGTCAAAATTCCAATGTCTATATTGAGTCCATGGGTTTCTGTACATAGGAGGCTGATGAAGTAAAGTTCATAGGCCTGCCTGTGAAACGTGGTTTGTAAATTCCTTTTCAGGATCAGGCCTGAGAGACTGGAGACAGAGTGGTATTTTTGTGAGAAATGTGCCTGTCACAGGATGGGGTCCTCAAGGAGGGCCATTTTACCCCTAGGGCCCCTCAACTGTGCCAATTCGGCCCAATAGGCACCCACTATTCTCGCCTGCCACATCTTGATGCAATGGTAATGAGTAGGGAGGCTGCCTTTAAGCCTACTTGAGCACAGTCCTGTTGGACTTCCCTGAACCCCATGGGTCCCAGATCCCTTGTGGGTCCCATTTCAGAATAGATGTCCTGGGGTAACCCTAGCCTTATGGGCTATATGCGTGGCTCCAATTGCCCCTTTACCATGTCCCAAGCCTAGCAGATGGTATTGATGTTGTCTGGTCTAGGCCTTGATGCGATTTGGCCCCCTTGTCCTCTCTGGGCTCTCTGCAGCCCTGTCTCTGTGTGTGCCTCACTGGTGCCTGGGCTCTCCACAGCCCTGTCTCTGTGCCCCTCATGCTGTGCCCTCACTGGCGCCAGAGTCTGTGTACCTCAAATGCCAAGCCCTCACTGGTGCCAGGGTCTGTGCACCCCAAATGCCATGCCCTCACTGGCGCCGGGATCTGTGCACCCCAAATGCTGTGCTCTTGCTGGCGCTGGGGTCCCCACGCTGCAGTGGGCCCCCAATGAGGCCTCCTCCTTCCCCAAATAGCCTCACCCAAACCACCGGTATTATAAAACAACAACCAAACATAAGCCCCTGGGCTATAACATAACACAAGCTGCATAAGGTGCGCTCTGCCACTTTACATTACTAGGAGCAGAACTTAGTCGGGCCGCTTCCCTTCACTTACTCTATGAGGGCTCCTTTCCCCTTGGCTGCCAGCAGAGAACTGCCCCCTAGTCCCCGTCCTGGGGTTTATACGGGCCCAGGGCCCTGTTCCTTCTGGCCAGCTGACCAGGTGCAGGTGCAGGCTAATTTCCTCATTAGCTGGTTGCCATGGGAACCTGCACCTGGGCTTCTGTCTGGCTCTTCGGGCTGTCCCCAGGCAGTTTCTGCTCTTCTAGGAGCAGGGCATTAAGCTGTGGCACACCTCCCCCCTTAAGACCTAAACTCACCGGGGGTGGGGGGGGTTCTTACTCTTTGTCACCTGCATTCTTCTTTTTAGGCTCATCACGCTCTTGCTCGTACCACCCAACAACTCAGGAATGTGGAGGCGGAGGTTTTCAGGTGCCTCCTGTTCACCTTTTCCCACAAGGATGCACCGTGTGGGATTTGATGGGAGCTACCCCACCACGGGTAGTCCCCCCACATTAGCCAACCTTGGTAAGATGTAATTTCAGTCGGTCGGGTCTCCGGCCTTTTAGGGCCAGTGGGGTCCTCCTACATTATGTTCTCGCTCTTTTTCACTCCGAGCATGCCAGTGGGGCAACCAGAACCTTCTCCCTCCTCACAGGAGAGTTCCCCTCTATCTGTTGGGGTGTCTTCTCCCCATCAACTCAGGCTCAGTTCCATTCAGCCACTATGTGCCCCATTCCTCCTCTCGGAACCGGTCGTGGGGCTTCTTGCTTCTCCATGGTTCCTTGCAAATCCATTAGCCTTCCCCAGATCTCCCACTGCATTCTTAGGGCTTTTCAGACATATTCTTCAGCCCAAAATTCTATTTTGCCCCAGCCGGTGGGTCTGCCTCCAGCTCCCATATAAATTCTTACGTAGGCCATGCCCCCGACCGTTGCTGCAACCAACTTCCTTAGGGTCCACCACTTAACCCACCCTGGGAGGTTGTTAACATACACCTGGAGTCTCCTCCCATGCCTTTGCTCCCCATCTTGTTTGGGTATCTTTGGCTCAGTGGAAACCCCTGTTCCCTTATTTGGGTATGCAGCCTGTGCCTGGGATGGGGTCTGCCTCAGTGTGAGGCTCAATGGCCCCTCATCATTATAAGATTTAGGCCCTGCTCTACTTTCTCTAAGGCCTCTTTGGGTGGTTGCCCCCTCCTTTTCCCCTCTGGCCCCTTGGCCTGAATTCCCTTTCTAGGTTCCCCTAATTCCTCTTTCCTGGGGTCTCTCTGTGGCTCACATTGCCCTAGGCTTTGAGCTGCCTATGCTATCTTTTCCCTAAGTTTTGGGTGCTTTACCCTCTCCAGGCCACCTTGGTGAATCGGGTCCCTGGTCCTGCTTCTAGCGCTGGACTGCACCCTTTTCCCCCACAGACACTATGTCTGCCATACCTGTTTCAGTGGGCTGGACTTGCTCTGGCACAGTGGATACCTCCTTGTTGTGTTTGCCAAGGAATTCCTCCAGAGTCCGTCTTATTCGGTCCGTGTCAGCCACATGGTTGTTCACCAGCTGTTTCCATCTCTGATCTAGGTACTGCATGAGTGCAGATAGGATATCTTCCCGCATGGTCGTCGGGTCTACCCCCAGAGACTCCTCCATAATAGTGCTCTTCTCTGGCTGCACTAGGCCAGCTCTGCATCGTGGATTATTTGGGCCTAGGTTTTTGGGTAGCTCCCCCTGTTCCAGAGGCTTCAGGACCTCTAGCCATGTGGTCTCTAGCTGTGTCTCTGTCTTCCTCAAGGTTTCTTTCAATGTCTCAAACTCCTGGGATTGCTCAAGGCATTCAGCTTTTGTGACAGCTATGCATTCCACTAATTACGCTCCCAGCGCTACCATCTTCTTCTCAATTGCATCCGTAGCCCCTAGTATTTGAGGCCTCTGCCCTGTTTCAGTACGCATTGCAACCCCTGCGATGGCTGGCATCTCAATCTTACAGGGATCTGGGGCTCTTGTGGCAATCTGATCTGTCACCTCCCATAGCCTTTTGTTCTCTGACTCCAGTGCCTGTGCTTGTTGTCTTGCAGCTTGCACTTGGAGCTGTAACCACTCACTCTCTGCATGTATTACTGCCTCTTTAGCTGAGCTGTCTTCTACAAGGGCTTTCAGGGGCTGTGTCTGTTTCCCAAGTTGGTTCCTTTCTGCCTCCACTCTTTGCAGTTGGATCCGTAACCCATCACGCTCTTCTTTCATAGTCTCTACCTCCTTTTCAAGAGCCTGCTTCTGGTTTTCCAACACTTTATAGTTCTCCACATAGACTTTTACTTTCTCCATCTCTTTTGCGATTACCTTTCTTGTTTCTTCCGTCTGGGCACGGCTTTTAAATATCTCATCACTCAACTTCTCGGCCCGATGTTCAGCTTGTCTGCATTTTTGTTGCCAACCCTCCAACTCCTCTTGCAGCTCTGCTATCTGGTCCTCCTGGCTATGCAGTCCCGATTGGAGGGCTGCTATGATGCCCTGGGACACCTACAGCTTCCGTAATACTTCCTCCTGCTCCTCAGGCCGTACTGTGCCGACTTTTGTGGGCCTTGACATCCATGCTGTCAGCTCCTTCTGCATCCTCTGCAGTGCCTCTTGCTGCTCCCAGCTCTTCTAAGCCTCGTTAGCGATGAGCTGTTCCAGTGCCTGTGTTCTCTCAGTCTCCACAGCCATCAAGCGCCCAATCTCCTTAGACCCTCCTTCCTTTTTTTTTGACTGGACCTGCTGCTTTAAATCAGTGACCCTTGCTTCAGCTTGGTCTTTCTGGGATTGGGCCACTTCTAATTCCCGCTCTAACCGGGCCACTTCTTCTTGTAACTCGCCCACCCATAACAACCAGGTGAAGTCCTCTGGTCCTAGGCCTTCCATATCCTCTGCCTCAGCCATAACTAACTTGGCCTTATTCCCTTACTGGTTGGGGCCCAAATGCTCTTCCCCATACAGTCTCTGGTGGCAGCAATTCCCCACTCAGCTCAACCTTCAGAGCTGTGGTGCCGCTGCCTTACTGAACTATGTCTCCCAATTTCCACTGTAGTCCGAAGGTTCATTCCCCTTCTTGGGGACACAGGTCTCTTCCCTGTGCACGGCCTAATTCCCGGCCAATGCACCACTTTGTCATGGGATGGAGTCCTCAAGGAGGGCTGTGTCACCCCTAGGGCCCCTCAACTGTGCCAGTTAGGCCCGATGGGCACCTTCTATTCTTGCCTGCCACATCTTGATGCAATGGTAATGAGTAGGGAGGCTGCCTTTAAGCCTACTTGAGCACAGTCCTGTTGGACTTCCCTGAACCCCATGGGTCCCGGACCCCTTGTAGGTCTCAGATCAAAATAGATGTCCCGGGGACATCCCAGCCTTATGGGCTATGTGCATGGCTCCAACTGACCCTTTACCATGTCCCAAGCCTAGCCGATGGCATTGATGTTGTCTGGTCTAGGCCTTGATGTGATTTGGCCCCCTTGTCCTCTCTGGGCTCTCCGCAGCCCTGTCTCTGCATGTGTCTCACTGGCGCCTGGGCTCTCCGCAGCCCTGTCTCTGTGCTGCTCGCTGGCAGCCTCACTGGCACTGGTGTTTGTGCACCCCAAATGCCATGCCCTCGCTGGTGCCAGGGTCTGTGTGTCCCAAATGCCGCACCCTCACTGGCGCTGGGGGTCTGTGTGCCCCAAATGCTGTACCCTCGCTGGCATGGGGGGTCTGCGCACCCCAAATGCCGCTCCCTCGCTGGTACCGGGGTCTGTGTGTCCCAAATGCCGTTCCCTCGCTGGTGCCAGGGTCTGTGTGCCCCAAATGCTGCACCCTTGCTGGTGCTGGGGTCCCCACGCTGCAGTGAGCCCCCAATGAGGCCTCCTCCTTCCCCAAATATCCTCACCCAAACCGCCAGTATTATAAAACAACAACCAAACATAAGTCCCTGGGCTATAACATAACACAAGCTGCATAAGGTATGCTCAGCCCTTTTACATTACCAGGAGCAGAACTTAATCAGGCCACTTCCCTTCACTTACTCTATGAGGGCTCCTTCCCCCTTGGCCACCGGCAGAGAATTGCCTCCTAGTCCCAATCCTGGAGTTTATGTGGGCCCAGGGCCTTGCCCCTTCTGGCCAGCTGACCAGGTGCAGGTGCAGGCTAATTTCCTCATTAGCTGGTTGCCATGGGAACCTGCACCTGGTCTTCTGTCTGACTTTTTGGGCTGTCCCCAGGCAGTTTCTGCTCTTCTAGGAGCAGGGCACCTTAGTGCCCTGTGACAGTGCCCCCACAGGTAGCTGGGTATTGCTGTCTTTGATAGATTCTGGTGTGCAGTTTGTGGGGGTACTGGTGATAGTTGCCAGGTTTTGTGTTTTGAGCTGTAGGAAGTTGGCTTCACTTGTGGTGATGAGGTTAGGTTAGCAAGGTTTGGTGCTTTTTTGAATTTATAAACCATTTTTCACAGCCGGGCCTATGAACTTCACTTCAGTAGCCTCATAGGTACAGAAACTCATGGACTCAATATAGACATTGGAATTCTGACACACTACAACCTGCCGGTCATCTGACTCCCCAGGTACCTCTCCACTTTTACCTGCACTGCTACATCCCCTCCCCCCTGACCCCAGCCTGTCTCTTACCCCCTGATGCCTCCATTTCCATTTTCAATGACTGGCTTTCTTGCCTGTATTGCATGCTAGCCTCTGGCTTCTTTAATATTCCTTCCATCCAGGAAAAGCACACACACGCACACAAACTACAGGTGCTTCCTCAGCCTGACAAAGGGTTTTTCAACCTGAAAGCTTGCTAAGATATATTTCTCTAACTATTCAGCTGGATTACTAAAAGATACCAGATTGACCCAAAGGACCTTGTCTGCCAGTGCCATGTCCTTAGACCAACACCCCTAGCACCTGTCCCTAGTCAGCTGGCTGGAAGGACTCAGGGCCCTGGGCAGTGGGCACATCTAAGCCCCAGGGCTGGAGCTGGCAGGGAGAATTCTCTGGAACCTGCTGGAGACAAAGCTCCTGGAGGAAAGGAAAGAAAGTGTCTAGTCTGTGACAGTTTGTCTGACTGAGATGCTGCTGGTGCTACTGTGCTGCTTATTAAGTTATTACCTGTTGTCATTTGAAATGGTGGACCAGAATGAGGCTGTGACCCCAGCCTGTCTCTTACCCCCTGATGCCTCCATTTCCATTTTCAATGACTGGCTTTCTTGCCTGTATTGCATGCTAGCCTCTGGCTTCTTTAATATTCCTTCCATCCAGGAAAAGCACACACACGCACACAAACTACAGGTGCTTCCTCAGCCTGACAAAGGGTTTTTCAACCTGAAAGCTTGCTAAGATATATTTCTCTAACTATTCAGCTGGATTACTAAAAGATACCAGATTGACCCAAAGGACCTTGTCTGCCAGTGCCATGTCCTTAGACCAACACCCCTAGCACCTGTCCCTAGTCAGCTGGCTGGAAGGACTCAGGGCCCTGGGCAGTGGGCACATCTAAGCCCCAGGGCTGGAGCTGGCAGGGAGAATTCTCTGGAACCTGCTGGAGACAAAGCTCCTGGAGGAAAGGAAAGAAAGTGTCTAGTCTGTGACAGTTTGTCTGACTGAGATGCTGCTGGTGCTACTGTGCTGCTTATTAAGTTATTACCTGTTGTCATTTGAAATGGTGGACCAGAATGAGGCTGTAGGGAAGGGGGAGACCTTGTTGGGGCACACTACCATGTCATGTAGAGGCCTCAGCACCAGTGAGGGAGCACCTTAACACACACACAGAGTCAGACAGTGAGGGCGCTCCTTAACACACATGTTAGAGAAGGAGCTCCTGTAGGAGAGGAAAGCAAGGCTCTGTCACAGTTTGGCTGCCTGAGATGCTGCTGGTGCTACTGCGCTAGTGCTCACCCAGTGAGGACCTAGTCAGAGAACTGCTGGTGGGACTAGATGTGTTCAAATCAGCAGGTCCTGATGATCTCCACCCCAGAATGCTGAGGGAATTGGCAGAGGTCATTGCGGGACCCCTGACACAGCTTTGCGAGCACTCATGGTGCTCTGGCGAGGTGCCAGAGGACTGGAAAAGGGCCAATGTGGTCCCCATTTTCAAAAAAGGGAGGAAAGTGGACCCAGGAAATTATAGGCCTGTTAGTCTTACCTCGGTCCTGGGAAAGCTCTTTGAGAAAATTATCCAGGAGCACATCTGCAAGGGACCAGCAGGGGAGATTATGCTTAGGTGCAATGAACATGGGTTCATTAGAAGCAGGTCCTGTCCTACCAACCTGGTTGCCTTCTATGACCAGGTCACAAAATCCTTGGATGCAGGTGTCACGGTGGATGTAGTCTTTCTGGACTTTAGGAAAGCCTTCGACACTTTCTCTCACCCCATCCTCATTAAAAAATTAGGTGACTGTGGTGTCAATGCCTACACGGTCAGATGGGTTGCAAATTGACTGGAGGGCCACACCCAGAGAGTGGTAGTGGATGGGTCATTTTCGACCTGGAGGGATGTGGGCAGTGGGGTTCCCCAGGGCTTGGTCCTTGGGCCCACACTGTTCAACATCTTCATCAGTGACTTGGACAAGGGGTTGAAAAGTTCCTTGTTCAAATTTGCAGATGACACTAAGATGTAGGGAGAAGTGGGCACACTAGAAGAGAGGGACAGGTTACAGAGGTGGGCAGATGAGAATAGGATGGGATTCTACACTGACAAGTGCAAGTTATTGTACCTGGGGAGGAAGAACCAGCTGCATACCTACAGCTGGGGAAATCCCTTCTCATCAGTGCTGAGGCAGAAAAGGATCTTGGAGCCATTATGGACTCCAAGATGAACATGGGCCGCCAATGTGGGGATGCAGTCAGGAAGGCTAATCGCACCTTGTCATGCATCCATAGATGCCTCACAAGCAGGTGAAGGGAGGTGATCCTCCCCCTCTATATGACATTGGTCAGGCCGCAGTTGGAGTACTGCATCCAGTTCTGGGCGTCGCACTTCAGGAGGGATGTGGACAGCATTGAGAGGGCCCAGAGGAGGGCCACTCGCATGAGGTGGCAGCAGGGTAGGCCCTACAAGAAGCTATGGGACCTGAACCTGTTCTGTCTCCACAAGAGAAGGCTGAGAGGGGATCTGGTGGCCATCTATAAACTTGACAAGGGGGACCAGCAGGCAATGGGAAATTCCCCATTCCCCTGAGCACTACCGGGAATAACAAGGAATAATGGCCATAAGTTGACTGAGAGTAGGTTCAGGCTAGACATCAGGAGGCACTACTTCACAGTCAGGGTGGCCAGGAGCTGGAACCAACTTCTAAGGGAAGTGGTGCTCGCTCTTACCCTGGGGGTCTTCAAAAGGAGGCTAGATAATCACCTAGCTGGGGTTGTTTGACCCCAGCATTCTTTCCTGCCCATGGCAGGGGGTCGGACTTGGTGATCTGCTTAGGTCCCTTCTGACCCTACCAACTATGAAACTATGAAGTTATTTTATTATCGGTTGCCATTTAAAGTGGTGGACTGGGATGAGGCTGTAGAGGAAGAGGAGGCCTCAGTGGGGCACACTACCGTGTTGTGTAGAGGCCCCAGCACCAGCGAGGGCGCACCTTAACATACACACAGTGTCAAACATGTCATGAGTTTTGTTTGTCATCTGCCTGAGGTGCAGTTTCCCAGAAACCCCTTTACCTATCTCCTTGAAACCGGGCAGGCTCCATGGACTCAGCAGGGGCTCGTATGCCTGCTGTTTTCACCTCGCTGTGCCTTAACACACACATGACACTAGTTTTGCTTGTCAGAAGCTTGAGGTGCAGTTTCCCAGAAACCCCTGCACCTGTCTCCTTGAAACTTGGCAGGCCTCTTGCTCTCAGAAGGGGCTACAATTCTTGCTCTTTTCATCTAAATCTGCCTTAACACACACATGACATGAGTTTTGCTTTCACAACTTTGAGGAGCAGTTTCCCAGAAAGTCCTGTGCCTATCTCCTTGAAACTTGGCAGGCTTCATGCTCTCAGAAGGGGCTACTATCCCTGAAATTTTTGTCTGAATCAGCCAAAAATGAAAAAGTTATAGGTATTTCAGTGATTCCCCATTATAGTCTATGGCCAAATCTCTGAATCTCTCCGAATTGGCGCAGAATCTTCCAAAGTTAATTCCGCCAAATTGGTTCGGGACAGTGATCTGAATCTCTGAATTGAATCACTGCCCTCTGAATCAGCTGAATATGAATCCAAATCAAATACTTCCCTATTTGCACAGGTCTAGTATATATGTCTATAGATACATGTATGTAAGTTTATGGTTATAAGTTTTATATTATTTTCTATCATTAAACTTGTACATAGTTAAATGTTACTTGGTGTCCTCAGTCTCTGCTCAGTTCAGTGGGGAAAGGAACCAGCCACACTTCCCACAGCATGCACACACTGGCTGACATCCCTTTGATTGGAGAGGGGGTACCTTTCCGCGTACCACCTGAGTTACATATATATATTCTGAGCCTCAAGTTGTGTGATCATTGGGTTGCTCAAAAGTTTTCAAGTCTTATGTAATGATATGCTAATATGCAATATATTCTTCAGCCACTAGATGCCTCTGTGTTCTACTGAGTGTCAGATAGTTACCGATTTCTGGTAAACAAAAGAAACTAAGTTGGGACTCAAGCTGTTGGTGTTTGTAGATTTTAACTGTATTGCTTCAGAAATGCTTCCTACCTCAGAAAGGCTGTGATTCTATGTATCTACCAGTAAAAGCAATTGAGACAAGGACTAAGGGCTGCCAGATAACAATTAAAGATTTGCTGCTCTGGATGGATAGGAGAAACACTAACCCTGCTAACAGAATCCTTTTCCCCATAATACTTTGATGAACATCTTCATTGCACTGACAATAGATTTAAGCAACAATGATAGTTTCATCAATTAATTTTATTATCAAACATTGTATTAGATTTGTTGTTTGGTTCTGTAGTAAACATAATATTGAAATGTGTTATTTAAAATGTGGATATTATTTAGTGCAACATAATATAAACATTATTGAAATTATTATTTTTTAATATCTGTAAAATACTATGAATTTGTTTTCTTTCACTTTTGTATAAAATATTGTTAGAATATATAGTTTTGCTTTGGAATTGTCAACTATTCTTTTTTTTCTGCAGTTGGTGGAAAGCCAGGATTTTTAGAAGGGAGGCAAATTGGCAATTAGCCTAAATACCAGTGGGAATACATTGTCTCTATTGGATTTATATTCTTAAATACTACTTTAAAAGTCTGTATATAATGGTTATTGCAATGATTTTGAAAATATCAATCAAGAAAGGAGCTAATAATTACTTAGATTGTAAGAGAAAGTGAACTAATTAGACTTAACTGTAGATTTTGAGTGTATGTGCATGTAATTGATTAAAATGCTTTTTCAATGAGTTGTTTGGCATGGAAAAAGCTGCTTATTTTTGATAATAAGCTCCTTACAAAAGAAAAAAATATAAAGAACCATGAACGGGGCAAATACTTGTTTACATTTCAAATTGTATTATCTAACACTAATTTCTTTTATGGACAGAACACTTGTTCAAATCGATGCAGCTGCATCAAAATATAATGTTGCTCCCTCATGTCAATAGCACAGTTTAAGGTTAAGTTGTTATTGGATAAACTTTGTAATACATTAACCTTTTTCTATAGAATTGTTCACACTATTTTATATCACAATACATACAGTTCTCATTGAAGTAACCTCTGAAAACCAGTCTCTAAATATACTAGGAGATTCAGATGTATACATTATTTCCTCAAAAGCCAACTGTGATTTACACATCTGCCAATGGATCTGAATAGTCTCAAAAAAGAAATGAGTGGAATTTCAGAGCTCTGCCCATTAGTAGTTTAATGTATATTGTTTGTAAATACATTTCAAATTCGAAGTGTTAATTTTATAGGTATTTTATTTTGTTTTAATTGCCAACCCTAAATACTGAACATAGGTTCTCAGAATCAAGCTGATTTTTTCCCCCTTCTCACACATCATTACTCATAATTACACTTCTGTGGGCTGAATTATGCTTTCAGTTATATTCATACTATACTTCATTCTTCAGATTGTGCCTTTGGTGATATCTGTGCAACCTCATTAGTTTCAATAGGACTGTAAAATACAGTTGATTAAAAAACTACTAAGATGTAGTTAGGTGAACAAAAAAGTGATAGGTTCCAACTCTTTCTCCGTCTTAGTTGTACACAAGAAAACTTATTTTTGCCATTGCAGCCAATCGGACTCTGAGTGCATACATGGAATGGATTTGTGGAGGAAGAAGATACCATTTTTACACTCTATCTTTTCAGAACTGAACAACACTAAGAATATTTAAAGATCTGTTGGTACAAGAACATTTTGAAGCTTGTATCTCATCTGGTTGTTATGGACACAGTCCTAAAAGTAACACCTCTGATATGTCCTAAAATGTCAAAAGAGTGGCAGAAATTCTTCTTGGCTCGCATTCTGACATCATTTAGGGAGGCAGTGCCAAATTCTGGGATGATGTGTAAGTTAAACTTACTTCAGCTAGTTCAGGCTTCATTTCACTTTGTTAAATTCACTGGACCAAATTCACATGCGATGGTTAAATACAGGGTGTAAGTTACAAGCCTCTAGGTGTTTGTGAGGTCTAGTATATTAGTCTGAGAGAATATGGGGAAGTCTATAAAATCTAAAAGTTCTAGAGGGAACCTAAATCTACACTGTTGTAATATATACATGAAGACATCACAACTCAGATGGATTCAGACTCCATGGGCGTGTCCAGATCAGTACGGACTGTGGTATGTGGTGCTGCACACTGCACACCATGCATGCAGGCATTCCCCATTCTGGTGTCAAAAAAACCTGCGCCTTAAAAAAGTGGGGTGGTGCACATGGTGACAGCATGCATCACTGGAAACTGGAGCCTGGCCAGCTGGAGCCACACTCCAGTTACTGGCCAGGCTCTGTGCTGCTGGATTACCATGGCTGCAGCCCCTGAAGAACCTCAGGACCCCAGGTAAGGCTGCTGGGGCCAGCCCAGGTGCTGGCCCCCACCTCCTCTACACCACCCAGGGCAACATGCCGCAAGCCAGAGCACATGTGCACAGATGTTTCTGGAGGACAAATTGTGCCACTGCTGTTTGTCCCCAGGGAAACACATGTTCCTGCTCATGGGGATGTGCCCCCTGAGATATTGACTCAGCAGTTCTAGCAAGGATATCCAAGTCTGAAGTTGCAGATATTTGAGAATAGTTTGGGTACTTAAGAATACTTCAATGTTCCTTAATATTCAATTTTGATCTCTGAGACAATTATCTCACACTTTATTGACAGAATCCTAATTCACTTTACACATCCAAGTAGTAGGGCTGTGTGAAACTTTGGCAGCCATTTCATTTTGGAGGGGGTTTGGCCTGTTTTGGCACCTGAAACATCCTGTGTATAGACCTGGAGGCCCTAGCCAGCTGTAGCAACAGTGATTAGGGTCTCAGGGCTTGTGGCCGAGCCTCCCCCATACAGCGCAGAGCAGTGGGGGGCAGTGGGGATGGGCCCCTCTGCCTGGCATCCATGGTGTGGGTGCAGTGTGGCTTGCCAGGGTGTTGCATGCTGTCTGGGAGCTGGGGCTGCTGGGCCCCGGCTGACAGGTGGAGCCGCCTCAGCTCCTAGACCATGCACGAGTGCCAGGTGGGGGCGATCCCCACTGTCCCACGCTGCCCCACACTGCCCCATGCTGCATGGTGGGGCTCTGCCATGAGCCCTCAGAGGCTCTGATTGCCATTGCTGCAGCCAGTGAGTGTGGGGCTTTTTTATTATTTTTTTAAGTGCCAGGAGGCTGGGGCCAGGTGAGGGATGGGGCTAGGCAGGGCAGCCATGGGGGCTTCTCCCGTGGCTCCCCCCGCCCAGGGAGAGGCAGGCACAGCCAGAGGAGCCACAAGAGATCCTGCAGCCTCTTGGCTGTGCCTGCTTTTGCCTGGCTGATCCGAACCTCTGAATCAACACCAAGACAGCATCAAAACTCCAAAACAGATTTGGCTGAATCAAAACGGAACAGTGATCCGAAACACCGAAAAGAATCACTGTCCCTCCAAAATGGCCAAATCCAAAATGGAAATGCAACATAGCCATTTCACCCTACCAAATAGCTATAACTCAGCTGTGTAACTGACATTTTTGGCGCTTATACATGGTTTGCATCCTGTTCCACATGTAGTTATGGGCATGTAAACAACTGCACAGCTATTGAACTTGCACTCTGGCAGGGCAAGTATGCAGTTCCACATACCTGGATTGAAGTCCCAAAATTGTGGCTTGAAAAGAACACACAGGTGGGCCTTTCCATGTCTTAACCAAATAGCCAAATGGTTAGGCCACTGGCACCTTTCATTTAATACTCATTAGTTTGAGAGTAGTGGGAAGTTTCTGTTCCATTGGGAGTAAAGGTCTAGGATAGAACCCAGTGCTTGCTGCCTTCTAGAGCACAGGCCATCTCACTAAGTTAGCTTGCTTAGCTTTTTCTGGATACGTTTCTCCCTTTCTTGGCTATCCACAGCTGGAGAATGCCTAACCTGTGGACTGATAGTTGAAGCACTACATTGCAGGTTCAAGAACCCATAGGACAAAAACAAAAACAAAAAAAAAGCTTAGGGGCCCTAGAACCTGGGTCTCCTGTTTCCTAGGTGAGTGCCCTAATGACTCAATTTTGGGGGGTAAAAACACAAAAGGGTCCTTCTCCTTCTCAAGCATCTAACACTCACTAGTCCTGGCTTTTTGTTAGATAGAATGTTGTGATTTATACTCATCCAGAATACATGAGTACAGAACTCAAGGCTCACATTTGCGAGAGCCCGGCAGGAAAAATTATGCTGAGGGGAAACCAGCATGGGTTCGTAGCAGGCAGATCATGCCTGACTAATTTAGTCTCTTTTTATGACCAGGTTATGAAACGCCTGGACACAGGAGGAGGGGTGGATGTTGTATACTTAGACTTCAGGAAGGCCTTCGATATGGTATCCCACACCATACTGGTAAACAAGTTAAGAGGCTGTGACTTGGATGACTACACAGTCTGGTGGGTGGCAAATTGGCTAGAGGGTCGCACCCAGAGAGTCGTAGTGGATGGGTCAGTTTCGACCTGGAAGGGTGTGGGCAGTGGGGTCCCGCAGGGCTCGGTCCTTGGACCGATACTCTTCAATATCTTCATCAGCGACTTGGACGAGGGAGTGAAGTGTACTCTGTCCAAGTTTGCGGATGACACAAAACTGTGGGGAGAAGTGGACACGCTGGAGGGCAGGGAACAACTACAAGCAGACCTGGACAGGTTGGACATATCGGCAGAAAACAACAGAATGCAATTCAACAAGGAGAAATGCAAAGTGCTGCACCTAGGGAGGAAAAATGTCCAGCATACCTACTGCCTAGGAAATGACCTGCTTGGTGAAACGGAAGTGGAAAGGGATCTTGGAGTCCTAGTGGACTCCAAGATGAACATGAGTCGGCAGTGTGACGAAGCCATCAGACAAGCTATGGCACTTTATCGTGCATCAGCAGATGCATGACGAACAGATCCAAGGAGGTGATACTTCCCCTCTAT